>NW_014578362.1:27183-38434 GCF_000485595.1 Priapulus caudatus
TTAAGTGCCTTAGTAGTCAGTATCTCTGAAGTGCTACGTAGTCATAATCATATCGCACCTATCTGCGGTGCTGCCAGGAATTGAGCCAGAGCGAGAGCGCCGCATCTGTCGTGGCCCCTGAAGTAGTCCAGGGAACCGGCCACCCAGTCGGGCAGCCAATAGGTGGCAGCATGCTTGTTATGATTCGTGGCACGAGAAGCGTAACGAAAAATATATAATAAATTTTTTACTCACGAATAATGAGATGTAACTTGTAACCCAATACAAGATTGAAGAGTAGACTATTGTGTTCGCTGATACGTTATTATTATCTATTTCAAGCCTACATAGAACCAGATAATACCGCTGAGTACTACAGCCTATGGATTTCTTCTCGTAAGCGTACTTACTACATTACTATAATCTCCTCGATAATATATTGTCCCACTCTTTGACAGTCTTGTAATACACAAGGCCAGTTCGGGTCACAGCGCCACAGGCACTTGGACCGTGTTCAATAATAAAATGATGGTTAATAAATACGAACGTTGTCAGTCTTGAACTACTAGTAGTAGATACTACCGATGCTAGCCAGACAATTAGCTCTTTAATGTTTGATTTGACCTAGACAGACTATCACTTCAACACGTTAAATGAGACAGGATGGCGATGCCAACAACATAGCCCGCCACACCCATTGTGCATGCACAAATAACACCCAGTACTGTCAGTAGGTTAGAGTACCTACTGTGTATTTGTGCATGCACAATGCGCGCTGCGTGGCTATGTGTTGCCATCGGTGTATTTAACGGCGTGTTGCAAGTTGAAGTATTAGGTCAAATCAAACATTAAGACTATTGCTATTCTTTACTGTATCTATAGTGTACTGACAAGTTGTATTATTAACCATCATTTTATTATTGAACCGGTCCAAGTGCCTGTGGTTCACAGGACACTGATAGCCGACCAGGGACTGTTCGACGGCATTGCTCTATACTTATAGAGGTATTCTAACCTAAGCAAGTACCGTTTCCTTGGAGCTAGCGCACTTGAAGCGTTTCAACTGATAAACGGTGTTCCTATCCCCGGGCGTGGAGCCATCATGATTGCAAAAAACGGTCTAACCCTAATACCTAACCCTACCCGCCAACCTTAACCCGTAACCCTAAAACCAGACCATAACCCTTAACCCCTAAACCCTAACCTAATACTAATACTATACCGGTACTAGTGCCTTGCAACGTTGCGGGTCCCTCCACACCCGGCGAGATACGGCATTACCCCTGCTAAACACACGCGTCCGCCATTGCGCGCACACTGACACATAAATATATATTTCATGCTGTCAGTTGTGCCGCGTACAAATTGGCGGCGGCCGTGGGTTTACAATTGAAAGCGGCTTCAAGCTGCTGTGGTTCTGCGTGAAGCCGTGCTGAGGATATTCTGGAATGTAAACTTTCATCTTTTCTGAGGGGAAATTAGACAACGGCGGTTCAGTGCCCATAAACTGAGCCTGTTCTCGCGTAATGCACGAGAACAAGTGGCAAGAAGTGGAGGGTGGACGCGCCGATCTGAGTCTGATTCAAGAAGCCGCGTGAAGTAGCTGGCACCCCACGTGCACGACGGGGTATAGTCGGTGATCACTACTCACATTAGCTGCGGCCTCAGAGGGGTCGTTGTCGTAAAGCATTGCCACTAATCTATAGCGGTAAAACTACAGAAATGTACCCGAGGTATTTTAGTTGTTTCAGTATTGTGTACACATATATGTACCTCGGCCGTACATATCTGCTAGTACCTGAATACACGCAACGACCACTTGAGCCTCCATTAGGCCCACATGCTCCCGAACTTTCAACTGGTCACTTAATCCGCCGTCGAGTTAACTCAACATATATACTACTTTCCGTCTAATGCGGGATCACTATAGTTCCGTTCGTAAAATATTTGCCAGCTCCCCTTAACCGCCGTGGGCGGTGGCGAATGGCACGATTGTTACAGTTGCGTGGGCATGTTTATTGCCTGTATAGTGTATAGTAGGGGTGGCCAGCTGCTGCCTATGACTGAGGCTGCCGACAGCAAAACTTTCGCCGCGAAGTCACACGCACACCATAAGCTATGGCAATCTAGCCGGAATGACACACGTGTGGAGCAGCCGCTTGGCCGGATCACAGCACAAAAAGAAACGTTCGCAACTGGAGAATTTCATATACGATTTTCTCATGTTGTAGTATGAGTCAGGAAAGCACGCTGAGTGGTTCTATTTATTTTTTGGATTGACACTATTTGACAAACGGCGTGGTAAATACCACGAACATTCTTCACAACTGCGTTGGTTAAATTTTGATTAAGTGCCATTCTAACGTAGAAAGCAACTTCTGTAAGTAAGGCCAGCTACTGCTACTGACTAGTACTAGTACTGGCTCAGGAACTCCACGGTCGGCCCCTACGATTAGTGTTCGCCCGAAACAATGTATAACTGGCGATGTTTGAGACTGTCATCTTCGGCCGCCACCTGGTGTTGAGCCCTCCTGCGTTCGACTACTTGGCCCTGGTCCACTAGCACTGTACCTGTACACAACCTAGTCCCTATATGCTTGTATGGGCTTTGTCGTTAGGAAGTAGCTCTACCCCCACGTGTTCCCCCGTTCGCGTTTGTTTCAGACGTAAGCCCCTCCGCACGTCTGTTTGGCCACTGTTGCGGAAAAAGGGGGGAAAAAGTTTTTGGGCTACTTGGGTTTGAGCTGGGTTTGCATTAGCTCTAGAAACTACTAGCCCCCCTCCGCGTCTGCCGCAGGCTGCATCACTGCCGGTAGATCGGAGGGCTATAGTTCTAGAGCTAGTTTGGAATAGGATATGTAGTAGTTTAGGATTAGGGGCTTAGGACAGCCGAGTAATTATTTGCATGATGATTATACTACTCGAAGGCTGCCCCAAAATAACCCTTATACGAAAAATTCAGAAGGTACATCCTGCAGACGTCAGATTACGTAATCATTATTAGTCAAGGCACCTTATGAGTTGCCAACAACGGTGCGCGACATAGTTGAGAATCAGTTCTAGGTAGGTCTGAACGCATATAGTGCCCGCTTCACTGTACCACTACAAAGACGTATGTGGCCACGAGCGGTTTGCTTAATCGTATCGACAGTGCGAGAAAGGGGTATAGCACCGACGGTCTCAGGCGCTAAATTTCGAGACACTAATAAACATTATCAAGAACAGAGCTTACGCGCCACGCCGCTGTCACTGCGATTAATAAAGAGCAGTACTGCCACAAAGCGGTAATTAACAATCTCCATTCGCATGATATGATGTACATAATCGACATTTCACATAAGTATTCTACTATTTTGTCTAATTTCACTCTTCGCCAAGTGACTGATTACTAATGGTAAATACACCTTGTAAAATACCAATTCTACGTTATATAATATCAATATATGCTTTTTGCTAAGGCAAACCCACATATTTCTATAAGACATAAGACTAAATTGTTTGGGTACTATGGCCAAGGCACTTAACATGCGCCCACGAGAGGGCTTTACTACTATCATGCTAATACTAAAGTCTTAAAATGTCCAGTAGAAGGTCACCTTTCTAACTATATGATGCTTAATACTTCAGCAGTGGCTCACAACAACCAACCAAATAATGCTACTATATTTTCTTCGGCTAGTGACATTCTCGAAATTTACCAAGGTAGATGGCACCCATAGACACTGGGCCTGAATAGTGTGACACAAAAACTAATTTAAAATACTTGAAGTGTATATACGTACGTGACTTCAAGGAAACTTGCAGCCCGACTGTGATGTAAATTTTGCGACAAGTTGACACACCGACACAGTTTGTCGAGACACTGTCTAAATCACTTGGCAGAATTGCATGATATTTTCACAAAACCCAATCGCATACCAATCCATCAGTTTTCATCCATACTAGCTGTCTATAAGGTATCTATCTATCTTACACACACAATGCAGATCAGAACACTAAATATTAAATATCCACCCCCAAAAATAAGAAAATAGCTTTTTTACTAGGACAAGATGTGAACAATTGTGGAAGGCTACAGTTACATTCCACCTGTAACACAACTGGCAGCAGTGCTGGTTACATCGTTGTCTATAGATTTGTTTCTAGTAGAACTTGAATCAAAATTCTCATTGTTGCCAAAGTATTAACCAACAGTGCTAAAGTTTAACTAATTACCCATAGAATGAACATGGAACATGGAGAATGAAAACAAAGGTCAGAGATATACAATTTCATCGCAAACAAAGCAATATACATAGAATTATATAAATTACACCACGAAATCATAACAACACCAACTGATTTTAAACAAGTGGCTGTTTCTGTTCTATATCGGATACAACTGATCTCTATAATATATTTATATAATAGAGATCCAGTGATTGATACGCATACAGCCACTTGTTTAGAATGCAACTAATACCTCTATAATTTTCATTGTCGCAATGTGCTACAATTATATAATATTGAGGTATATTAAATAGATATGTTCGTGATTTTGCTAGGCCTGGATTCCACATCGCTTCACAACTGCAAGCCATTTATATAATACGTGGCTACAGTGTGAGTTCGTAATGCTAAATAAGCCAAATAAGCAAATAAGCATATTACTCAACAAATAAATAACAAGTTACTTTATGTGATTCGTGTTTAGAAGAGCTCATCATGCGACTTAAAGCTCCGCATGTTGTGAACCGAGATTGGACGTGACGTGAATGGATTGAAAAGGGAGATGTACATCTACAAAAATGTGGAGTGCGATTCAAACCCCAACTCTCTCGTCATATGTGTATGCACATAATGACACAGGTAACGTTGAATCTCAAGAGATCAACCATGTTTCGTAATTGCCCCCTCTGTTAGAACAAGATAACCACGTTACACCCAGATATTGTGGATTGGGGCTTGGTTTGATATATGATTAGCCAAATGTGCACGGTTATCACGCTTTCATGCTCTTATTCCACAATCTCCCACGCCCCTCTACCTCCTCTCCCTCTTCGCTTCTCCATTTTTCCATCCGTCTTCCCCGCTTTCTCTTCGCCTCACACCTTTTCCCTGTCTTCCTATTTCTCTTCCTTCTTGCTTATATGCTATTGTCTGCGTGCCGTATTACCACCTGGTCGCTAGCCGTTTTTCGGTTAAAACTGTTTCGCCATCGTAAAATGTGAATATACGCCTATAATATTCATATTCAATATCACAGATTCACACAAACACACATACGAACGCACGCACGCACGCATGGTCACGCGCTTGTACGCTCGCGTATTATCGCTGTAAATGTTCGGCCGAAAACCAAGCAGTAATCGACCGAGCTATCGATGCCGTGGACGATACCATCCGCGAGAGGAGTGGGGATGCAAGCGAAAAGGAAGAGAAAACAGACAGAATGATAGAGGCGGCGGGAGGGAGAGAGAAGGAGATGGAATGGGAGATAAGGAGAGAGTGAGAGAGACGTGCCGATAGAGATGGCAGCGGGGAAAAGTGAGCGTAAGATGATAGGAGAAGAAGGAAGAAAGGAATATAGAAAGAGGAGGCGAGGGTCATTATGAGGGTACACCACATCAACTACAGAGTTAAAGAATTTTGTATGTGTTGTTCGCCATGGTATTATTTATTTTATTGAAGAGGTTTATTGTAGTAAAAAATAACCTCGTAGCGCCATCTCTCGGCCAAAATAATTTAAAAGTATGTAAAACAGATTAAACTTCTTAAACGTAATTTACACCGGTTCTCGTGTGGGCGTGATGGGCTTCTTTCTCGCTAAATATGATGACGTTAAGTGGACACGTGACTTGTACGGCATTACTTCTATCAAGCACATGGCAAAAACGTGGCTTGCTTGTGTATGGTACTGTGTATTTACAAAAATACGGCCATCGGCGAGTCATACTACGGAAAGTAAGTTATAAATTAGATACATAGGATATCGACTACAACATAGATTAATACGGTAGTGGAATTGGGAGGATTTTTGGGAAGTTACTAGTTAGGCACCTCATCTGTTTATTCTGACTGATAATGGTAACAGATATAGCAAAGCGTAACATGTAGGCCTATAGCCAAAAAATACAGGAAATATGCATAGCTTAGAGTAGAAATGGCATATCGCCCAGCTGCGTGAAATACTGCCGCTAAAAGAGCTTCCTTCGTTTAGAACGCTGTGATAAGTGTGTTCTTGACTGCATTTTGAAAACATATAAAATTCTCTTGAGGAAAGAAAGCGTTCACTCAAAACAGGTAATAGATTATAAAGATGTCTGTGGTTTGTTACCTGATGCACTCTATATTTACATACAATATCCAGGGGGGGGGGTTACACGCAAACTCCCATGTCCCATGTCCCATGTCCCATTTCCCATCTCCCCTTCACGGATCGTAATGTGGTCTTCTATCAGCCACGTACCCCATCCCAAAATTCTGGGTTTGCCTTTGTAATATACACTAGAGTTATTACAGTTAGATATATTACACGCAGTATATTTCAGATCATATTTTCATATCAGCCATTTTACATGTAAGTCATATTTTCAGATCTTCTGTGACACAACGAGCTGACCATTACTGATACTGACATAAGCTGCATTATAGTCAGAACGTGGTAGAAGGAGGCGTAGAGGTATAAGCAAGCATCCCGAAATAGCGTATTGAACATCATGGACGGGGTCCCTCATTGATAAATCAGCATCGACGATTCGACACACTATTAATTCAAGATCCAGCAAAGCAACGTTTGCAGTTGAAACCTTTTATGTTTGTGTTTGTTAAAAGAAAGCGCGTCGTGAATGAATTGTTGTATATAACTAACAGTATATCGGAGTAGCAGTAGCGAGCCTAGCAAAAAGCGACTCCATATACTAGCAAGCTAATTAGGAAGATATGCGCGTTGATGTGTGCGTGTGTGCGTGCGTGTGTGTGTGAGTGTGTGTGTGTGCGGGCGTGTGTGCGTGTGTGCGTGCGTGCGCGCGTAAATGTGTGTGCTTGTGCGTACGTGTATGCATGTGCGTGTGACGTGTACGTGTGCATTTACTTGTGTGCGCGCGTGTGCGCGTATGCCTGTGCGCGTATGCGTGTACGCGCGTTTCATGTACATGTGCGTGTAATGTGTGTGAGTGTCGTGCGTGTGCGTGTGTGTAGTAGTGCATGTACGTGAATGTGTGTGCGCGAGTGCATGTATCTTGTGTCTGTGAGTTGCTTGCACGCGGAATGTGTAAAAGGAGGAAAACTGTCATATTCTGTCTTCTAATGACAAGTAATATGATATCAATCACTAAATTTTCTGTTTAGTGAAGAAATTAATATGGTGGTGCTCAAAAATGTGGAACAGTTTGTGTTTTTTCTCCGGTCGATTCCGCAAATATGTCATAAGCTAAGAAATGATTGTTTTTTTCGTTGTCACGTGGATATTAAATTGATCGTTTCCATCTTTTTTGCAAGAAATATTTTTACATGTGGGGCATCCGGGAAAATAAGTGGTGCATGTAAACACACACAGACACACGCACGCACGCGCGCGCGCACGCACGCACGCACACGCGCACGCACACGCACACGCGCACGCACGCACGCACGCACGCACACACACACACACACACACACACACACATTATTTATATATATATAAATGGTCGCATTGAGAACCCTGCACGGTAAAAACCCTGCATCAACATTAGAGTTCTTGTTTATCTTTCCTTATTAGTAAATGAAAACATAACACACACGTCTGATCTGAATAAACCGTGAATGGAATGTTCGGGTCAGTGCGTAGCGTGTTAGACTGCGAGTCAGTAGTCGGGCGTTCAAATCTTGCCAATTACCATGGTAAAATATTTTCTAACTGTTGTTAAGTAAAATATAACACACACGTCCGATCTAGAAACTTTATGAATGGTAGGTTTGGGCGCGTGAGTAGCGCGATGGTTTGAAAGTCAAAAATCCTGGGTTCTAATCTCGTCAATTACCATTGTTAAATATTTTCAGACTGTTGTTAGAAGAAATGTAAACATACATTGACCTTGTCCTTGGTAGGGATCATGACCTGATAATGTAAACATTTTAAAAGTGGTCAAGGTAATGGCCTTGAGCTCAAGGCTATGGCCTTGGCCCATTATTCTAAAACCTTTAAAACTAAAAAAAGGAAATGGCCTTGAGCTCAAGGCCATGGCCTTGACCTACTTATATAAAACTTCTAAAAATTAAAAAAGTGGGTCAAGGCCATAGCCTTGAGCTCAAGGCCACAGCCTTGGACAAGGTCAGTACCCCGTGTCAGCACCACCAGACAACAACACCAACGACGAGTTTACGTTCTATGTTTAACATTTTGTTTAGTGATATAGATTTAAGTAGCTGTGGACAGCCTCTAAATAAGGAACACATATAAAGAGTTACATCGAACAATTAAGTTGTAGTATATTTATTTAGAATGTTTCATTCACGTGGATGTATCAGGAAGCTATGTCAGAAACTAGTTCTAGTTCTTGCGTCTAGTTCTAGTTCTAGTTACTAGTTCTAGTTCTGTATTTGGTGGGTACAGTTCTTTTGTAGTTCTAGTTCTAGCCCTAATGCTAGTGCTAGTGCCAGTTCTATGGTCTATAGTTCCTGTTCTTGTTCTTGTTCCTGTTCTTGTTCTAGTTCTAGTTCTTGTTCTAATTCTTGTTCTTGTTCTTGTTCTAGTTCTAGTTGTTTAGTGCTAGTACTAGTGATGTTGTCTAGTTCTAGTTCCCGTTCTTGTGCTAGTGCTAGTTCTAGATCTAGTTCTAGTTTATTACAGCAACTAACTCGACATGCCATAACTTCTAAAATGAACTTTCTGACAACGCGCCGCAAGCGTACACGTAAAACGCGAGACCACGTGCTCATACGTACGGGTCTGAGCATACAATACAAGATTAGCATACAATGCCGCCCAGAAAATAGTTATAAAAAAACATGAAATTTTATTAGAAAATACTGTAACCGTCGCTTATGATGGTTTTTCTCAGAAGGCCCCGACGCGAATCGGCGTGCATCATGCTCCCTCTGCCTCCTCCACTCCTGCTTCTCCTCTTCTGCAGCATTCCTCTACTAGGGTGTAGGAGAGATCCTCGCACTACGTCACAGTATTCTGGCTTGATATAGAATGGTGTGGTCTCACCAGAGGGCGCTAAGCTTGATGTAGAGTGGTGTGGTCGCACCAGGGCACTAGCTTGATGCTTAGAGCTTGGTGTGGTCCTCACCATGGGCGCGTGAGCTTGATGTGTAGAGAGTCGATGGTCTCACCAGGGGGCCGCTAAGCTTGATGATAGAGTCGGTTGGTCTCACCAGGGCGCTAAGCTTGTTGTAGAGTTGGTGTGGTCTCTACCAGGGGGCGGCCGAGTCCTTGATGTAGAGAGTCATGGTCTGAACCCATGGGGCGCTAGCGCCTTTGATGTAGTGTTGATGTGTCTCCCAGCCGGGGCGCCTAAGCTTGCTGTCTAGAAGTGGTGTGTCTCACAAGCGGGCGGCCGAAGCTTGATGGGTAGAGAGTCATTGGTCCCACCAGGGGGCGCTAAGCTTGATGCTAGAGCTAGTGTGGTTCTCACCAGGCGAGGGCGGTCGTGTGGCTGTGAACGTGGACGCGTGAATAGGCTGCACGTGATCTAACAATGAGGAAACATATGACAGGCAATTGATTAAGTACTTGACATAATAAGCAATAGGATTTTAATTTATTCAAACATGTAATGTTTACGAGACGTGAATATTCTAAGATTGTTGGAAATCTGACTGGCAAAACATGAATGAAAATTTGTAATGAAAAAAAGTTCAGTTAGGATTGCATAGCTGAGGTAAGCCCCACTTGTCCTTACAATGTGACGTATGCAAACGCAGGTATATGGAGCAAATTTTGTTTAGAATTGTTTTCCCATTTCAAGGGTATTATGTGATAGTAAATAAACAAATACCTTTGTTTTTAGCAGTTCCTCCTTTAATTGTAGTGTGGCAGCCCATCAGTGATTCGCCATGGAAATGTCTGTATGAGTCTATTATTTATTATATAATTACCAAGAATAATAATTCGTGATATATTATTATATAGTCAATTATTTAAAAAAAATAATATATATATATACAATAGGAAATGTCTAACAGGTGCACCTAGTATTTAACGAACGTAAGCATTTATGAATTAAAGGAACGTTTATGAGACGTGAATATTCTAGGTTTGTTGGGTTTCTGACCGACGAAACATGATGCACAATCGGATAGCCGACGGAAGTCTTAATTATTCTTACAGTTAACAAAATGTTAGAATATTTTCCAACTGGAGGGTGGTTTGTGATACGGAAACTAGTAAATGAAGAAATACCTTTCTCTTAGCAGTTCCTTTAATTGGAGAGTGGCGGCCCGTCGTGAGTCATGTGAAATCCAAAAACGAATATAAAGTATAAATAACATCATGTCCGTAAGCCAGGGCGCGGGGCGGTGGGGCGCTCGCCCCCCCCCCAAAAAACGCCTCAAATATTGGCCAAAAATGCGCTTAAATATTTTCAAAATTTTTCTTTGGGGGACTGCCCCAACCCCTCAAACCTAGCCCACCTGAGCCCATCGGCTACGCCACGTGCCCAAACGTACGGTTTGTCCGCAAAATTGGCCATGTCCCGTGCCCATTTGTAGTATCGCCATGCCTAAATCTCAAAAGGTCATGTACTGTGTGTGTGTGTGGTGTTGCGTGGTCTGTGCATGCAATATCCCCTACCCCTAGCGCATTAATCTTATGTATATTAATAATCGAGATACAATTATATTTCTCTATTATATGGCTAACAGGTGGCGCTACGAACCATTAATCGTTTACCTAATGACGGCGCACACTCGTCCTCCCCGTCTCTATACCCTCCTCTCTCCTCTCTTTCTCTCCATTTCTCTCCCTTCCCTCCCTTCTCTCTCGATCTCTCGCTTACCTAATTCCTCTCTCTCCTCCTCCCTTTCTCTCCATCTCTCTTACCTACCTCTCTCTCCCTCCATCTCTTTCTCTCCATCTCTCTCTCGCTCCCTCTCTTTCTCTCCATCTCTCTCCTCTCTCTCCATCTAAATCTCCGTCCCTCCCTTTCTCTTCCATCTCTCTCTCTCCTCCCTCTCTCTCTCTCCCCCTCTCTCCGTCCCTCTCTTTTCTTCTCCTTGCCCTCTTCTACTCGCATTCTCTCTCCTCCCTTTCTGTTTCTCACCATCTCTCGTCTCCACCCGCTCTTTCTCTCCTGTTCTCTCTCTC
>NW_014578362.1:39636-47539 GCF_000485595.1 Priapulus caudatus
CTGAGCCTTTGTTCCGCAAACTGCGAAACCTGAAGGACAAACTTCAAAGGTACGAGACTCACAAATCTCATTGAGACATGAGCAGACCCGTCAGTGCTCATTTTACACGCGACAACCACACCGCAGCGGATTTTCAGTGCAGGGGCCTTGAAAAAAATAAATTTTCTCGGACCCACCCGAACATCCACGCACGATCCGCAACAGAAAGAAAAGAGAAGCCTATTGGATCCACAATCTAAACACCATCCAACCATACGGACTCAACCTACGGGTCGAAATACCGGGATGGATAGAAGACTATCACAGTAACCCTGCCAACATGGAATCAACGTGAGGCTATCCCTAGCCAGACGACCCCAGGGTAGCGAGCATTTCGATTCACTTTTTAAACACACTATAATAACATATATATATATATATAATCAGGTATAGTATAAATTTGTTCATGATATTACTGCGTAATTTATGTGTATGCATTCTATCTCATCCATTACATTCATGTACAAGTTCGTGTACACTAGAGTAAGAGAAAGTAAACAACCCCCGTTTTCCCCTCAAGCAGCACCAGGTACTCTTGCTAACTGTTCCTAATCATACGACAGTGATGGGACTGATATATGATAACAGGAGAGTGATGGACAAAACAACAATGACAATCTCTATAAACCTTTATATCGCAGTCTGCATGCGAAAGAATTTAAGCGCCATGCAGCTTTATAGCTAGGATGTTCAAACATAATACAGCGTTGCTTGGTTATTTACCTGCATAATAATTTTATCTCTCAGAGATTCCAGTGGACAGCTGTCAGCATTCAAATACATAATGCATGTTACTGATACACATGTGACATAACATAGAAATAATTTAACTTAAGTTACTACAATCTTTTTAAACACTTTCAAGAAATTGTGGTTTTTACACTAAGCCAAGTGCATCCTTTATTTACTGTTGATATTCTCCCACTTAATGATAAATAAATAGTAAAACAATCAAGCAATATTTGACCCTAAAGCTTAGCGCAGGACTTGCTATGTAGTCTTAGCATAACAGAAGCAAGTTGATTGCAAGCACCTTTCGCTTATGTCACAACCATGCTAAGTTCTCATTTGAAATAAATGCTTCTCGCTAAGTGTATCTAATCTCTTGAAATACGTCTTAATACCCACTGACCTCTGACAACTTAGCTCCATATTTGGACTGACCATGTATTTTTTGCCACGACTGACAATATATATATATGCACGTCAAATATGAAAATTGTATGTGAAGCAAAGTGAATTGTAGTTGTGATTTCGGTTACTACTGATATTAACTGACAGTATCACAGTGTCACGCAATCACACCTGATTCCAATGACATATAGCCCTTACTTCTTCAAACTGAAATTCGGACTAAAAATTTATGATAAATATCAAACTGCCATCTGTTATTGCAATACAAAATGTGCGCATACAATGCTGGAGCTGCTTTAGTAGGTATAAAGACACGGTGGTGGACGTACATCACTGCGTGCTTATCAGCGTCACTATGGCAGCAATAATGCGGCTGCCGCGACTACACCCATAAAGGTCTAGATGGGGATTGTTGATCTTCTGTGCCATCAGCTCAGCCAGCTCCCGCCTCAGCTCCTTGACAAGCGCTGCTACCTGGAAGAAGAAATCGGCAATGTACGCTTCACATATATGTATACGAAATATAAATAAAAATTACACGCGCATTCTTTGCTTTAATTAAGCTAGTTGATGAAAATTACATTAAATTGTTATGAATGTGGAACTCAAAATTGATGTAACGTACATGCTGGGCATCAGGCTAAATACAGAAATTAATTACAATCCATGCTCACTTGGTATCAATGATGACTTGATAGTATATATTATTAGCAGGTTATATTGATATAATGAACCTCCAATAACCAACCCTCCCCAAGTGAGAAATTCTGTACTTAGTGTGATCCTTTATTCATTGATAGCACATTTGCCTTCGACAATTTTCAGAGAGCATCACGAGTGGCGTAAGCATGATTAATTGCAGCACATCTCTCTTAACGAATGCTAATAGACATCTGACACACAAATTTAATCTGCAAAAGACTGCTCAATGGTATGGACTCTCATGGCCCCACACGTTTCAGCAACATAGGATGTTGGAGAAATAGTAGTCACATAATACTGTGACAAGGTATTGCAAGCCCGACATTAAACTAGTGAACTCCCAACAATCAGAGAATAATATAGAAATGAGGTTACCATGGGAACATTACACGAGAATTGCCCGTATACAGGAAATAATATGTGTGTAAGAAATTATTGTTGGCATTAGCTGGTTCATTACCTGGTGTGAGGCGGATTTAAATCGTATCCACCCGTCATCCAGTGAAACGATGAAGGTTTCCATCTCCATCTCAATGTGTAGCTGACCCCCTCCAAACAGCAGCAGTGGATAGATGCCAACCATGGAGCAATCCCTTATGAAAACCTGTGGAGACAAAAAAAAAGAAGAGAAACCTCGTAAAAATACTACATGCAGCATTCACCCTATTTTCCTTGGTTTTATACACATTTATATACAGTAAAACTATAACATTTTATATGCATTGAACTGATTTCAGTGTCTCGCTTTTCATCAAGGTTTATTTATGGGTTTGCATTCCTCAGAGAAAATAACAGACCCAAGCCCTGCTGAAATGCAGTTATTTACCCTTGAGGTCTTTACTTTTTCATGATATACCAGGTATGGACTCTCATAGTGGCCTACTTGATGGTTCACTGATGAAGGATGAATGAAAACCTACAAACAAATGAGCATGTTGAGAGATATTCTTCTACAACATCTTACGTGCTTTACGTGGCAATTCTATTACAATTGTTCTTTCTGTCACATTAAAAGTGCATAGAACCATTTACAACAAATCAACAACAACAAAACATTAATTTAATACAATGCAATCTATTTCTGTTTTTCGATTATTATCACAAAATATTGCTGTTTCACAAATTAAGATAGTTTATTAAATTAAAAGGCACGTACATAACCATCCTCCTTGGTTTTAAACTTCAGATCGTCGGCTTTTGGCTGTTTAACAACAGCTCCTACAAAACAGTGCATATTTTTCAAACTACAGCTATCTCTTATGTGATTTATATTATCAGGAGCATATTATATTTTAGTATAGACACGTTCATGTAATTACTGATCAGTTGTGTTCTTCACAGGACGAATATTTCCAAATCAAAAATGTATAGCTCCAAATTTATGACAATATGAATATATTAATATTTCAGAAGATAAGAAACACTAATAAATAGGCAAATTGTTTAGAAAGTTGCCACATTGCCACATTGTTATGTTACATTACTATATCACTAACCTGTACTGCTTTGATGATACTTAATCTCAGGTGTGAGAACCTGAACCACGTTTGGGTAGAGGGCAGCACAGATCAATGCTGACACTAACTTTGTGCTTTCTGCATTCATATTCGCCTGCAAGTTCGCACACAATAACAGCAGCTCAGAATTCATGCATATTTAGCAATAGCATTCATTTTAAACTAACAAAATTTGAACAGATTTGTAACGAATTTGAACTGTATTTACACAATTACACCCAGAAGCAAATGTAAGTTTTTTTTAGATGGATTCAGCCAACAATTTTCCGAATTTCCTGATTTTTTCCCAACGATAATTATAATATAGATTGTACTCCTGTTTACCTCTACACCAGTACTTTCAAGTATGCCATCTCTTCCATTCTTTCCGGCTCTCTCGACTTGCCTGGCCTTGAGACCCTCTTTTACAAATCCTATACTAGATAATAGTTCAACAAACTGCCGCTTCATACTTGCAAGCATCTGAAGAAAAAAAACAAAAAAATGAAACAAAGACAGAGGGCACACTTAAGGGGGGGGGGGCATGACCAGGTCACTTTTTTTTTTAGCTGGAATTATCTCAGATACTAAACTAATAGGGCATTAAATAGTTTCTAAACATAAATATTTAGCCAATATACATAACAGAACGAAAAATATACATAACAGAACGACAGTAGATATTTTTTCCTTTTGTTTTTATATTATTCCTCTTAACACCCATGCCATATATGGAGGTAAATAGAACCATGAAACGTGAGAAAGGCTCCAGTAAGTGCTCCAGGCGAATATCAGCATTTAGGCAGGCAGAACAAGAGACAGAAAGCCATAGTAGTTTCTAAGTTTAACTAAGATTATATTAGGGTGGATAGAGAATGTTTATATTATATTATATATATATAACAGGTATAGTATAAATTTGTTCATGATATTACTGCGTATTTAATGTGTATGCATTCTATCTCATCCATTACATTCATGTACAAGTTCGTGTACACTAGAGTAGAGAAAGTAAACAACCCCCGTTTTCCCCTCAAGCAGCACCAGGGTACTCTTGCTAACTGTGTCCTAATCATAACGACAGTGATGGACTAGATATCAATGATAACAGGAGAGTGATGGACAAAACAACAATGACAATCTCTAAAAAACTTTATTCTAGTGCAGTCTGCATGCGGAAGAATTTAAGCGCCATGCAGCTTTATAGCTAGGATGTAAAACATAATACAGCGTTGCTTGGTTTTTACCTGCATAATAATTTTATCTCTCAGAGATTCCAGTGGACAGCTGTCAGAATTCAAATACATATGCATGTTACTATACACATGTGACATAACATAGAAATAATTTAACTTAAGTTACTACAATCTTTTTAAACCACATTCAAGAAATTGTGGTTTTTACACTAAAGCCAAGTGCATCCTTTATTTACTGTTGATATTCTTCCACTTAATGATAAATAAATAGTAAAACATCAAGCAATATTTGACCCTAAAGCTCTAGCGCAGGACTTGCTATGATAGTCTTAGCATAACAGAAGCAAGTTGATTGCAAGCACCTTTCGCTTATGTCACAACCATGCTAAGTTCTCATTGAAATAATGCTTCTCGCTAAGTGTATCTAATCTCTTGAAATACGTCTTAATACCCACTGACCTCGTGACAACTTAGCTCCATATTTTGGACTGACCATGTATTTTTGCCACGACTGACAGTATATATATTATGCACGTCAAATATGAAAATTGTATGTGAAGCAAAGTCAATTGTAGTTGTGATTCGGTTACTACTGATATTAACTGACAAGTATCACAGTGTCACGCAATCACACCTGATTCCAAGTGACATAGCCCTTACTTCTTCAAACTGAAATTCGGACTAAAAATTTATGATAAATATCAAACTGCCATCTGTTATTGCAATACAAAATGTGCGCATACAATGCTGGAGCTCTTTAGTAGGTATAAAGACACGGTGGTGGACGTACATCACTGCGTGTTATCAGCGTCACTATGGCCAGCAATAATGCGGCTGCCCCGACTACACCCATAAAGGTCTAGATGGGATTGTTGATCTTCTGTGGCCATAGCTCAGCCAGCTCCCGCCTTCAGCTCCTTGACAAGCGCTGCTACCTGGAAGAGAAATGCGCAATGTACGCTTCAATATATGTATACGAAATATAAATAAAAATTACACCGCGCATTCTTTGGCTTTTAATTAAGTAGTTGATGAAAATTACATTAAATTGTTATGAATGTGGAACTCAAAATTGATGTAACATACATGCTGGCATCAGGGCTAAATACAGAAATTAATTACAACCATGCTCACTTGGAGATCAATGATGACTTGATAGTATATATTATGAGCAGGTTATATTGATATAATGAACCTCCCATAACCAACCCTCGCAAGTGAGAAATTCTGTAATTAGTGTGATCCCTTATTCATTGATAGCCAATTTGCCTCGACAATTTTCAGAGAGGCATCATGAGTAGCGAAGCATGATTAATTGCAGCACATCTCTCTTAAATTGACTACGTCGCCGAATTTTCCATGGTAAAATTTGTAAAAAAAAATTGCCATTTTTTACATTAAAGTTAGAACTAACGTTACTAAATATATCCTCAAACTCTCACCTGATAAAAATGTTTTTACATTGGTTAATTTTGCAAAAAGCAGACGATTTGGTAATTTCTGTTGGTCTAACAATTCCCCAGTACTGCTCAGATACTGGCCGTCTTGTTTTTTCACCGGCAAATTAGGGCATATAAAGAAGGTATATAAGCATGAAAGAGTAAACAGAAACCACTAATTTGTATTTTCAGACATTTTATTTGTACAAATAACACACAAATATACTACTTGATGGTGCTAGAAATTTCGTGACGTAATCACTTTATATACATATATAAATAAATAAATAAATATATATATATACTCGAATAAGCCCTGAGCTTGCCTTTATAATTTACCTATTTATTGAGTTAATAATATAATTTTCCCCTGATATATTTATCCAGGTTACGGTTGGGTGTATAATGCTGCTTTCTGTGCACACTGCCCTACCTTAATTACAATCCTCAGTCTCTATATACTTGCGCCATTCTCAAAAATTTTACCACCGTAAAAACATCTTGTGGTATATCGTAGTTTCACTGGCGGTGGGTAGCTTGTTAGTTCATATTCTCATTGTTGCAAATGTACGGTCATCAAATCTACAAATAAATATATACACAACATCAGCACGCTATTTGGTGAATGCCTGCTCTGACAACGCCTGAAACCGTAACCTGAAACTTGGCCAGACATAGTAGATGAATTCAGAATATCGGCAGGTATATATGTTAAAGTTAAATCCTTGCCGCGCCTAAGTGGCGGTGCCTATCTCCGTTTCCTTAACCCGAGGCCACGCAGCTGCGTTCACAGTAAATACTACAGCGGGGGGTTAGTCCACTGCTGGTCCACTGGTAGCCACAAGTTCCCATCTCGCTTAACACTACGTGCCGTGTAACTAGTCGGAGAGCCTGGTCGGTTTAGTCCCCTGGTAGCACTGCGAGTTAATTTCCACGCTCTATATCTATTTGCTGAATGCTAAGCAGAGAAGCAGGTATATAAACCAATAAATACACTTATAAATACTTTGATATTGCACATAATATATCTATGTTAGAACTTATAACTTACACTACTTGTCATGACGTGCCTGCTGTCGTAGCCGCGAAATTGGAAAATGACAAACAACGAACTAGGTCACACCGTCTCACAAGTCTCTATCTCTCTCTCTCTCTACCGAGATCTCGCGCGAGAGAAGCTCGTCAGGGCGTGACAAAACCGCTATAAATTTCAGGTAATAAAGTAGGTAATTTAGATACACGCACTTTTAAATTATTTCCACCGAGGGATGGCGCTACCAGGTCATATTTAACTACATACACGACGCGGGTGAAGCTCTAGTTTCAATTAACATAAAAATAATAGCATAAACAATAAATGAGATAATTGAATCTATTCTGGAATCAATAGCGGTTTTGTAAATTCATACTGTTACACAGGAGCCGGACTTGGGGGAAGACGGGCAGCCAGACGGGGGACACTGCACAGCCAAAGAATGAGGGAGGAAATCACAGTGGTACGATGACAAGCAACTAACAGGAGTACAATAGCCTGAAACATAATAATGAATTAGTTATAATTATTATAATAAATAATTATTAGCATTAACATAATTGGTTTGTTTATTCATGATATAAGAACACGATAACAGTACTCATAATAACTTACCACGAACATATTTATACTATAATATTTATAATATACCATATATAATAACATATATAGGGACATGTATGAAGAAGAGGCCTGGACAGCCTCTACGGGACACAGCTCGACTGTGCTACCCCACGGGGATTTAGCTTGGTTTGTGGTTGCCATTATAATTGTTTATAAAAAACAAAAAAAATTCTTGTAAAAAAAGTTTTGTTAAGAAATTGCTACACTCAGTGTAGCAATTTCTTAACAAAACTTTTTTTA
>NW_014578362.1:47826-80999 GCF_000485595.1 Priapulus caudatus
GTATCAGAAGTAGATGTATAGGGGATAATAGGGGATATAGTAGTTCCCTATTATCTACTTCTGATACATATATATGCGTGCGTGTGTTCGTGTGCGGTGTGTGCGTGCGTGCATGTGTGTGGTGCGTGAGTGCGTTCGTGTGTGTGTGTACATATACCTGTAGAGTTTTGTGGCTGAGGAAGTTTGCCTGTGCGTATCTATAGCCTGAGTGTGAACTTTGCTCACAAGCTCTGCTCCATGCCTGAAGTAATAATACAAGTTGACGTATTAATCACAAGTTTGTCATGAGTGCAACTACTAGGGTACACTAACTGTGCATGGAGAACATAATGTGCTTGTTTCGAGTCAACCCTGTAAACAGTTCCTAATACATGTTGAGAGTCATTGATGGTACAGCCATTTTATCAAAAAGTACATCTCACCTTTCTACATAAACTAAATGACCAATGTATATATTAACCAAGTAATTATTGGTAAAAAGATAAATAATCACTAAATACTTTAAATATTTATACATCAATCTAATAATAATTGAAACCAAATTTATATTACCGCAAAATGAACAAAAAAACATCCACTCCCAACATGACGGTCATTAAGATTTGGCTGCAAGGGCTATAATTCAGTGGAAATACACCATGCACATCTAGTACTAAATTTACACAATGTATTCTACATGGAAGGGTTAAGATAATATAATTTTTACATTTTCACACCTGGTAAGCTTTAAGAACAGTCAGCTGATCACTGTAGCCCATTGCAAACTCTCGCTTCTTCTTATCTGCCTCATCTCTCAATTCGAACGGTGCAACGAATGGAGACTTAAAACTCAGGCAGGCAGCAATTGTCAATATTGGATCCAGGCAGCGAAAGATGGCTCCCAGCAACATAAGCTTGCCTATAAACCATATTCCTATCATGAGACATGTGTTTATTGGTGAGAGCTACCTCGCTTCCATCGCTCGCCATTACGACGTAATGCGAACAAACCGAGGCTATAGTTCCAGAGCTAAATCAGTGGTACATGATGACAATGTATATATATATATATGCATATATGCAAATCCTATTTTTTTACATTTGAACTGCAGAGAATCAAAAGTTTAAACGTTTCAAGTTGAAAATACAAGAGCATCTTCATCATTTCAATAATCGCACTCGACACAGCCTTTGTTGCTACACAACATGGACATACCAATTCTCACATCTACAGGTAGCTGTGCCAGATGGTAGCCTAGTGGTGTCAGGGCTTCGTTTGGGTCCAACGCACCAAGAGTATGTAGTCGGCTTACTGCGTCTAATACACTGCTGGTCTTTGGTGCCTCAATAGTCTTTGACAACACTTCCTGCAAAAATTAGAGAAGTATTGATTTATCATTTATATTCAAAACTTTGAAAAAAAGATAGCAGCTAGGTTATGTGATAGATTTCGCAAGTAATGATGAACCAAAAATTTTGCGACACAATATCTACATTATAGAGACTTTAAATAGAATTTATTCTGCACAGTCAAAAATATTGTATTCTTGAATTCAAGCATGCTGATCACTACACTCTTGATAATTCCTATCTCCACCAGGGGCGTAGCCAGTATGTAGCACTGTAGGCCCGGGCCTACACTTTTTTTGGCCAAGTTATCTTTTTTTTTAAAACACCCATAATTCAAATCCATAAGCTTGCTGGACGAGTTTAAGAGTCTAGACAGGAAAAACTATTGAAATGAACGTAGCAAGAATATGGCTAAATTAGGTGACCTAGCTATTCTTCTGTTATCTAGGCTGTCATTTCTATCGCGTGCCGTTTCATTCAACACTCTACCCGCCGAAAAAGACTAGGATCCGATCTTGCCAGTTTTTTAACATTTTAACTCGTTCGTAATTAACACTATTTTAACTCGTTCGTAATTAACACTATTTTAACTCGTTTGTTTTTTGGGTTTAAAAGTGATATTGAATGAGGTGTCTCAAGTTAGCAAGAGGCCAGGGAACCAGAATGAACACTCGGGAAGGGCCGTTTCCGGCCATCTGGGGGCCGGGTTTGTAAAACCAAAAATTTTCTTGTACGCTCCGCGCCAACCCATGGTGGCGCTCCGCTCAGATAGTCGTGCCTACAACTTTGAAAATCCTGGCTACGCCCCTGTCCACTTATAGTAAAAATCAACCATATTAAACACTATTGTCAAATGACTTGTCCTGGGTCTGACGTAGGTTTGACATGTCATTAACTATTAGAACGTTTCCCTACATTTAGCGAAAGAATGGCAGAAAACAGAGAGTCGAAATATCTCTTGCCCAAAACTGTTTTAAACGCTACCAAAAATAAACGTACATCAAACCTTGGTAAAAAATTTAGCAATGTTTTGCTATGCTGAAATATCCCAGATGTGATGACGCAGAAAAGCCTTATTCAAACAAGTTATTACTGTGCATATGTTAGTCACAACGCATAAGCAGCGTCATACGAAACCGAACACGATCAGGCGGTTAGGTGGTGCTGGTGCGTTTGCTTACCAAAGCTCCTTGGCCCTCGAACAGTGGCAGCATTTTGAGACGCAGCACAAGCTGCTCGAGTGGAACACGCTGAATCTCTGGCACCGGATCTTCTCTCAGGTTGTGCTTATGCCTGACACAAGAAATGCAGCCATGAATCCCAATCAGACGGCAAACAAGAATAGAAGAGAACAAGAGACTTGTTCTCTAGGACTGTACACTGCTATCTTGTCACTACATCTGGTGTAGTGAACACCAACAAATATTAGAACGTGATAAAACAAGTGGTTTACAACGTTTTTACTTACTAGAGTCCACAGACAAATCTGAGAATTGAAAATGGAGGGATAGCGAATAGTAAATTTATGAATGCAATCGAGTGGTTTACATTTTTGCCGAATCTACAGAAAACATCCGAGAATTGATAATTGATCGATCAAATAGCAAACAGTAAATTCACGATGGAGATCAAGAGGTTTACGACTCCTTCAGCGAATGGACAGGAGTAGTTTTGTCAACATCTATTGTAACAACAACGAACACGCACTGTTAGCAAACGCTTGTCGACATTACGCATTAATCCCCGTGAGCATAAAATCTCACTCCGCTGCACAGCGTGGCTCTCTACTATTCACTCGATCGCACCTGTATAACTTTCCTACGCGCAGTGCTCATCGCACGGTGTTTGCGCGTGTCCCCGCGCGCGCGCACACACACTCACCGATGGCTCGTGAACAGGTGGAAGCAGACTCCTGGCATGACGCGGCCCGCGCGACCCATGCGCTGTGTGGCGTTCGCGCGTGACACCCACGTCACCTCGAGGCTCTCCATGCCCTTCGTCGGGTCATATCGCTTCTCCTTCATCTTGCCGGCGTCTACGACGTAGACGACGTCGTCGATCGTGATCGATGTCTCCGCGATGTTCGTCGAGATAACGACCTGAGCGGAGTTGACGCATTACGACGGAGTGCGGAGTGGGCGCGGAGAAATCGCGAACGCCTACTGCTAGATACTATGTTGTTTATTTATATATGATAAATATTCAGTATTTTTATCAGGATGATTATTAGAAATGTCATTTTATATGTAATTGAAATAATAACTACTACTTCAATCACTATTACTTCCCCTGATGAAGATATTGAGGTGAGCCACGCACATACACGCATACACACACACAGATAAGTCACAACATAAAAAATGCAGCAGAATTAAAGGCATAATAGGCCCACTGATTATGTACAAAGTTGACGAATGCTACACGTAATGCGCCACCTTCTGTAGTTAACTTAAGTACATTCCCTTATAAGGTCAAATAGCCGATTATGTTGGTACCAATCACACTGCTAATTACAAAAAATGATCTAATGAAATCCGTAAATCCTGGTAATCTGGCGCCAAACGCCTAAAGTTGGTTGGGAGCAAAATAGCCTCGAATTCGTTAGGACAACGTCACATGTTGCTAGCGGGTGTTTAGCAGAGAATTGTTTGTCCCGATGCTTATGATACGACTAATGAAGGCTAGTAAATGTTAATCTCTGCGGTGTATCCGTATTGAGGCACAAGTAATAACGCGTGGGTGCTAAATGAACGGCGTACCCACATGTCTCAATTGCAGACACCAGGTGTATCGTTTGGACATATAACGTAAATACGCGTAGTTGCCGTCTTCGTTCCTTCCATATTTAGTCTGTGCCGTGGTTAGTCCGCCGATCCTCCGCAATAGCGTTGGCCCCCAACAACAAGCCTACTTCTATTATCACGCAGCGTCGCATGATTTCGTACGTAGAATATCCACGTTCATTACAATCAGAGCTACTTTAGTTATACAGTACCAGTACTGTTACTACTCGTAGCATTGCGTACGCGAGCGAGAAATGCATGCGTGCGTGCGTATTTTGCATGCGTTTTGAGTGCGAAAAGTCCAGTTGGACTTAAATCTGTAATCACACCCGTTTCGAAGGTATCGCGGTTCGAAACTGTAAACAACGTGCAGCTAGTCAACTGATTTCGTGGACTGCGGTTTCAATGAGCATTCTTAAGTAACCAGCAGTGATATTGGACAAACTAATATTGCGTTCTGGCTATGGGTTATTATGTACTTAATTACACACACAAGTGCAGTTTAATTTCTAGCATTCTTAAAATTCCATAACGATGGGCCTTATTATGCCGTTATAAAAACCATCCAAAACTCAATACACTCATTGTTTAGTTTATGAATCAATATTAAAACTACGTAATAACTTATCGACATCATTCATCTGGAACTTGAATAGTTAAAGTACCTTTCTCACACCGGGCTTTGATTTGTTAAAGACAGACTGCTGATCTTCACTCGACAGGCTCGAATGAAGCGGGATCAGGTGGAAGATTTTCGAGCGTTGGCCAAATATTTTGCTGCCCTGTAACTGCTCATACAGGGTCGATATTTCTGCAAAAGCCGGGCAGGAAAGACAAGGATTTGCACCCTCCTTAGGATGCTGGTGCTTTCAACAGCAATCCATTCTAGCAATCTACTATCAGGTCATAGTTGATCTTTTCATGGTCCATCGTGGCCAAAGACTTAAGCACTTGCTTTGGCCAGCCTGCAGGAGACAAACAAGCCACTATGAGATAAGCTTGCCAAACTTTAGAGATAATTTTATATTAGAAAAGCAAATAACCTCTTGGGCAAAAACTCGTAGATTAAATTTGTTAGTACAAGCACTGCAACTGTAAATTTAACTAGAAAGGGCAGTTGTCGCCAAACTACATGTATCGCCCGTGATCTAGTATGAATGAAATATCTCTGATGTAAGACGGTAGAGGCCGTATGGGTAAAGTGAAAATAAGTTGCCTTAGGGGTTTTGGTACGCAAACACACCTTCTCCCCAAGATGTGTAAGTATACGAAGTTTTTGCTCGCGCGTAGCGTCAATTAGGGCCGAGTTTATAGAGCAAGAAGGAAATATGATCAAGGTCAATGTCTAAGGCTCAAATAAACGGTCGCAGTGACTGGGTTTTGGTACGCGATATACCGTCTCCCAAAAGATGTGTAAGATACCAAGTTTGGTCACGCTAGGTAAATTAGGGGCCGAGTTATAGAGCGGAAGGGAAATATGATAAAGGTCAAGGTCAAATAAAGGTTGCAGTGACCTGGTTTCGGTACGCGACACACCTTCTCCCCAAGATGTGTAAGTATACCAAGTTTGGTCGCGCTAGGTCAATTAGGGGCCAAGTTATAGAGCGGAAGGGAAATATGATCAAGGTCAAGGTAAAGGTCAAATCAAGATCATAGTGACCTGGTTTTGGTATGCTGCGCACCTTCTCCCCAAGATGTGTAAGTAGAACATGTTTGGTCATGCTAGGTCAATTAGGGGTCGAGTTATAGAGCGGAAGGGAAAGTGTCTGCGGCGGCGGCGACTGGACAGACATAAAACCATAGTATCCCCGCCGACTTCGTCGCGGGGGATACAATTACCATTTATTACCTTATCTAGCAACTCGATTATATTATATTCCTTATTTAATTAACCATGTAAAAATGAAAACTGCATTTCTCACACAGTAAAATCTGAACGTGTGATTCTAATAGATTTTTATAATCACTATAAAATACCTTTATATGTACCTAGCAATATGAATATTCTGTATTTCCTTTTCCTACGATCTGACACCATGAAAACACTGTCTATGTCATCGACATGATATCTGATAATTGTATTTACTGACAACATGGTCATTTTTTACTTTCCTCAATTTCAAATCAGGCATCATGAATATGTTAGATTTCTCTAACTTTCATAATTGGCAGCATGGATGTTCAGCAAGTTTTTCACCTTACCACGATATCTATATCGCATGCATTTGAATACACTTTGATACTTCCTTCATCATGACATGCGACAACACGAATACACAGTATACGCTTTGTTCTCATAGCAGGCAACGCCGAGCACGGTGAATCCTCACCTTCGTATCTCGAGCAGAATTGCTTCAGATTGAGTTGCTGGTCGGACAGACTCGTCTTGACTGTGAATCCCTCCAACTGTTTCAGATGGTCCTCTATGTCTCCCATGACGTCCACGGAGCGGTTCAGCTGCTTCGAGAACGAAGAGTTCTCCTCGACGACGTGCCTGGGTGAGTGGAACACGGACACAGAGTAGTCGAACCTGCGTTAGTGGTCACTCTATAGAAGGGACGCCTGTCTATAAAGGACGCTTTCGGCGTTTTACTAGAGCGGGATTTAAACAGTGAAACCATCTATGTGGAACAGACGCCTGTCTATAAAGAACACGTGCTTTTGGAATTTTCTTTGAGTAGCAGTTATAAAGTGGGACCGCCTCCATAGAACGGACATGTCAGAATGGTCTATTAACCACACTTTTAGGGGGATTCCTTCGAGCGACCCTTATATACAGGATCGAGAGGCAACCTCGCTTATCGTCACTCACTTTGTAACCTGTAGGGCATCTTCCAAGAAGTACTGGTCGACAGGGAATGTTCTCCCAGGGATGTGAACGAGCGGGCAGCCGCCAAAGTATTGCGAGAAGAGGTCTGCGTTGAGCGTGGCGCTCATCAGCAGTACGCGGAGGTCCGTCCGCTCCTGCAGCAGGTTGTGCAGCACCATCAGCAGGAAATCGCTACAGTAATTCACACGGAGGGAGAGAGAATAATCGCATCCGTTAATCAACCCCTCGATCGTCGCTAATCTCTCTCAGTTATCTCTCATCTCAGTTATCACTTGCCAATCAACGATTTGCACGTCGGTGAAAAAAATCTCTCAGATCGACACCGATGTTAATAATATTTCCATTTCTAGCTATTTCGCTTCACGTGCTAAAGAAAGCACTAAATGCGATGTTCCCTGCACACATGCTGCATTCTGGTGAGTCGTAACGAATATTCATATTTTTTTTGCAAAAAAGAAATAAATATATACGTGTGATAAATCCTGTTAGGAAAAGCAGAGCAACGCGGTTTACGAGGCCTCGAGCACGACGTGAGCCTGCACATTGTTTTATGTTGCCGGCTCACCTTTCCTCGCTGCGTTCGTGGACTTCGTCAACGAAGATGTGCGTCACAGCTTCGATGCCGGACGAATGCTCCAGCCGCCGCAGCAGAACTCCCGTCGTGCAGAACAGCAGACGCGTCGACGCAGACTACATGACACAGCGATAGTTACCACAGACACTGGCCAGTAACCGGGGGGTGAACAATGACAGATGTACGGACAATAATCCGTCATTATTCACCCATCACCCCCCAGGCTTTACGCATCCCCCGAACTTATGCTTCTCCTCATGAGACAATCAAGTCGATCGATAAATCGCGCTCCCTCCGACACGCCCTGGTTTCTACCTTTCCCACCAAAAGTTTCCGACTGAACACAATGCGGCAATGCTCGCGCCGCGCACTAGAGAATCGAAACCGCCCTCAACGATAAACCACGCGAGGTTTCCGACAATAAATCCGAGGTTTCCGACGATAAACCCGAGGTTTCCGACAAAAAACCCGAGGTTTCCGACGAAAAACCCGAGGTTTCCGACGAAAAACCCGAGGTTTCCGACAAAAAAACCGAGGTTTCCGACGAAACCACGCGAGGTTTCCGACGATAAACCCGAGGTTTCCGACGATAAACCCGAGGTTTCCGACGAAACCACGCGAGGTTTCCGACGATAAACCCGAGGTTTCCGACGAAACCACCCGAGGTTTCCGACAATAAACCCGAGGTTGCTCGCACGCACGCACCTGAACGCTCTCCATGCGGATGTGGTAGCCGACGGCAGCCCTGCCCGGCCTCTCGCATCGCTCGCTCGCGACGCGCTCGGCGACGGCGATCGCCGAGATGCGGCGCGGCTGCGTGCAGACGATGCTGCAGTGTCGCCCGGCCGCCAGGTGCTCGTCGAGCACAAACTGAGGCACCTGCGTCGTCTTGCCGCAGCTGGAATTCCCCGGCAGATGAAAAGCACGGAGGTGCCGGATGGGACGGAAGACGCGAAGATGAGAAGGATGACGAAAGACGTAGAGATGAGAACACAAAGATGGAAGACACGGAGATAAGACACCAAAAGAAATTGAGATGAGTAAGACGATAGAAGACATGGAGATAAGATAGAAAACGAAAGACATGGAGAATATAACGACAATGGAAGACATAGAGATAATAAAAATAGTACGGAAAAACTGGAGGTGACAAGCGACATGCTGATAAGATATCAAAACGTGGAGATAAGAAACACAGGAAGACACGGGGGAAAATAACTACGAGATATGCCTGCTTTGATGTGTACATTACTAATATCGTAGGTTTAGTAGACACTTGCTTCAGTAGATTTTACTACCATGTTAGATCAGTAATAATCACTATCTGCCTGAGATCAGGAAAAAATTGGATTAAAATCACAATTATTAGATATACACATGTGATATCAAGAATCTGGACTCATTAGAAGATTCAGTGTTTTCTAGGGCGAGTAATTTAAGAACGTCATAACAACTCGTCGATCGATTGCGATTAGTCGCGACAGTCTCCGCGCAGCATCACTTACCCAGGCATTCCACTAACGACAACAACCTGGTTTTCTTCTAGTGCTGCCAGGATTCGCTTCTGGTGAGACCACGCTGGAAGTTTCTGCCTGTCAGCCAGCATCTGCTGGTAGCCCTTCGTCTGCCGCTTCCTCGCAAACTCTTCCCGCAGCTTCCTGTTCTCTCGCTGCACACCCGGCCAAGAGATTCTCCCCGCTGCGCGATCGCCGACCTTCGATCTCGAACCAGAGGGCGCCGGCGGGATCTCCGCCGACTCGCTGTGATTCACCGACGTCCTGCCGTCGCGAGCGACCAGCGTCGGCGCGTTGTCGTGGCGCGGCGCCGCGTCCGTCGGCCAGTCGCCGGCGGAGAAATAGTGCGGCAGGGACGGCGACTCGATCGCGCGTTTCAGCGCGTCCTCATCCTCCATGAGTATTCCCATGAGGGAGAAGACGGCGGGCAGGTGGTCGGCGGCGACGCCCCGTGCTTCCTCGTACAACCGCGAGGTCACGTTCAGGCACTTCGACTTGGGGAAGTAGTCGTGCGTCGTCGAGAACGCGACCAGCGGCGGCTCGAACGGGTAGCTGCACTCGTCCGGAAACCGGATCTCGAGCTCGTACTTCGACGCCGCGCCGTCCGGATCAGGATTCTCGAGCGCCAGCGCGGCGTAGACGTGCTTCGCGGCCGCCTCGTGCCTGTATCGGCACTTGTGCTCGAAACGACACGTGCCTTTCTTATAGAGCCGGCACGCCAGTCGACTGTCGGCCGTCTTCTTCTGATGGTCGGCGGCCGGCTTCTTCCGATGGTCGGCGGCCGGCTTCTTGTTGATGAGCGTCTCGAGCACGGGGAGATCCAGGCAGACGACCCACACCCGATTCGGTATACGTTCCACGAAAGCATCTCCATAGATGGAGCTCAGAGCTAGCACCTCCTCACTTCGTCGTTCGAGGATGTCGTCTGCAAAACGAAGATGCCGGTCGCGCCACTTACATCGGGAACTACTCGCCGATGCTGAAACTACACGTTCAACAAGAAATTAACGGGCATGCACAACTTTTTCGCGACAGCTGTGAGCTGTCCCATGTATCGATCCACTGCGAACATGCTGTGCTCGTTTACGTACGTGCTTAAAAATTACATTCTGAAATGTCTCATTTTAATATAGCAGTGTAATGGCAGTACCTTCGGAGAACGAATCGTCACGCTCAAACGTGACATTAAAACAGCTACACCACAACTGTTCTAGACTTCTTCCGACATCGCCTTCGTTTTGCTCTAATGCCGACTTGCATCGGTCCTTATGGAAGCCATATCTACACCAATATATTTAATACAAATGACATAATTAACATTGCATCTTAACTAAAACTGTTGCAATCACTTTCACATTTCATACGTTATGCACAATGCTAGAATTTTAACATGCTAACTGAGATTTTATCATGCATCCATTCCTATATAATTTAAAATTTAGTCACATGTAATTATTTAATATTACAGCAAACCTGAGTAGCTTGTTAAGTGCAAAGTTGCTGTACATATTCGAGGGGGATAGCTTGTCGTTTTCACTGTGACTTTGCTCCACAACCTACAAGTATAATATGGTACAACTAGCTATGAGATTGAACAAATTGCTAGTATATATAACTGTAGTGCGTCATTGAATACGAGAATTGTTTGACATATTTTCTCAATGTAAAGCACCTTTTGCTTCACCAGTCATCAAGGAGTGCCATACTTAAGAATGTTCATTTTATTTTATTAGCTTCTTTACATGTTATAAACAAGAGCCACAGAGCGTCTGGCCTCATCTGAGGTCTGTTGCTACGGTTACAAACGTAACATTTAAGTCGTGCGTAGTGACACCTTTGTTAGGCGCTGATATGCAGATACGCAGTTGCGTACACATCATTTCAGCAACCTTGTGCATTCTGCATACATCCCAAATCCCATTGGTTGATACAAATCGCGTGCCTGAAACTCCTGTTTTATGGTGCATTGTGACCCTAACCCTAACCCTATTAAAAAAATAAAAATTTGGAATTGTTGTAAAAAATTATTTGTTCCATGTTTAACCCTCCTCTTAAGGGTCAAAAGGTTATCAGACTCTTACTCTTCGCACGCCAGTGGAAAGCACATTTCATGGTCCTTCTAATAAAGTGATAAAAATGGTAGGTCAGCGCTGAAACAAAAAAGTTTTTCACTCTGTCCATTAGGCTATGTCCTCAGAAAATGTCTGATATCTGACCTTTCCCCCACTGCCCTTTGACCTGTGACCTCCAATTTCGCACTGGTGATGGGTTTTCTGCCCATCACACCATACACCAAATATTAAGAGCATAGGTTGAGCCGTTAAGATTTGTGCCGCAATTCCGTATTTCCTCCTATATCTTAAGTTAAGGGGGAAATATTCCCCCTCCGTTTACACATCTTGACCTTTGACCCTTGACCCCTAAATTTATCATCCCGAGTCCTTTTCACGATCCCCCCCGACGTGCCAAATATCGTGACCGTACGTCGAGCGGTTAAGATTTGTGCCCAACTGTTGACGCACGGTCGGACGGACGGACAATCATGCGATTCTACAAGCTGCATCTACCAACGTCAGATGAGCTAAAAATTATAACATAATCAAACAAACACAGGTGCTATGTCACCCTGTGTGATTCCACAGAGTGACATTCACAGCATGATTAATTAAAATAATCTTACTAGATTCTAAGTTGTGTAGATAAATATATGTTTATTTATACTTTCCTTTAGTGTTGCATCACGGAGCCAAAATCGCCTCTCTGTTTGAAGATTGACATTACTATATTCGTTTTCTCTACAAAAGAATATAGCATACAATTATATATGCACTTCTATCAATATGAATATGAGGAAATCACTAATATAACATGAAAACCCATATTACCAGAGACATAAATTGGTGTCACCACACACGTTTACCAGCTAAACAAAGATAGTGAACATATTGAAGTTGCGCCACGCACGAGTTTCGAACGGCGGTTGTGTTTGTGTCGAACGTTTTGTTACATCGAATGCACCGGCAAATTAGGGAGTATAAAGAAGGTATATATAAGCATGAAAAGTAGATTGCATAGTCATGTGATGCACTAATTATATATTAATGCCTGTTGTTGGGGGCACTATGCTCTCATAGTGTTGCTTTGGGAAGGAATAGTGCCCTCGCTACCGCTCGGGCACTATTCCTTCCCTCAGCAACACTATGAGAGCATAGTGCCCCCAACAGCAGGCATTAATATATAAATAGTGAACATATTTAGGTTAAAAAGATTGCTCTCGCACATACTCTGGCAACGAAAAATCTTCATCCTGTACGTGCTTTAGAGTATTAAGAACCATCTCCTGGTTGTCTTCAGTCATATTCAGCGTCTGCAGCATGACCTTGTGACCTAGTCTCCGTCGCCCTACTCCTTCTGACGCAGCACTAAGCAACAAAATGAGAGAAACATATAGCTGGTGATATTAACGATCTCTGGTCCACCATTCTCAGATAGATGCAAAGCAAGCTTTGCCTTAGCAACAGCCACGATCACACTGCTACAACACATGGTACGTAACACTGCTATGACACTTTATAGTTTATAACACCTGGTTCATAGTCTTATGACCAACTATAAATTAACAGCGATAACACAAATGCAAGTGTATAAAGTTGGAAATGGTGCACACGAAATGCGAAAAATTGGCATATCGATAAACCACAATATATCAATGATCAAATTACCAAAATACTACATAGAAGTTCCCTATATAATCCTCACTTCTGTTAACCTTTAATGACTAATGTCATAATGTCAATATAAGGAAAGAAAACCGATAACATCAACTTACTTTCTAGGCGATTCTGGTCGACGAAGGAATTCAATTGCACTATTGTCAAACCTTTCCTCATTGCGAAAGCCTTGCCTCCCACTTGCTACACTCCTTTGCTGTCCACTTGGTGGCCTCTTTTGCCCACCACCTCTGTTAGAGCCACCTCTAGAGTTGCAGCCTTGGCGACTGTTATTAACAGTGGGTGGCTTGTTGCTTTAATCGACAAAATAATAATACAGTAATACAAATCAGCTCATCAACTATTGGAAAATGAGAGAGTGGTAGGTAACAAAATAAAATGAATACGAGACTCTATGATTTTGCCATGCTACTAAGCAACGTACTAAACAATGTACACGTATGCATAAACATGACACACACACACACACAAATTTAATTACACCTTTTAACAACCTCAGTTTACAAAGTAATGCATTGCCATTGGTCATCAGATTTTTTTAAACAATTTTTAACAAATTTTTAACAATAAAACAATTTGATGTGTGTTTCTATATATATATATATATGTGTTTGTGTGTCCATACGCTTTTTTAACTCTAGGTTTGACATCCAAGACCATAGAATCCAGCTCATCCTCGAAAGCCTGTATTCCTCCACTGCCATGGCTCCCCCAATCATCTCCTACTTTTCGTCTGCTCATTCCTCACACCAACAAACCTGTGGGCCATTGTCAGAAACATCGTAAAGTTAATGCTCAGATAGCACTTACAACTAAGGCCAAAACAAAATATATGTGTGGTTACCATTACATGCCGGAAAAAAATAGGGTAGGTAGGTAGAGAAAACATTTTATTTTCTTGAAATATTTTATTTACGAACCATGTCCGAAAAATGTGCGTTGTGCCTTTTGAAGCAAGAACTGCCCAATTCATTTTTAAAATTTTTTTTTAAATTTTTGACTTTAAAGAAACGCAGTGGCTGGAGGTACGGTAGCCGTCGCTCGTTCAAGCCACTTTTTTGCGTTAGGGTTAGGGTTAGGGTTAGGATTAGGGTTAGGGTTAGGGTTAGGTTTAGGGTCATGGTTAGGTTTAGGGTTAGGGTTAGGGTTCTAGCTCATCTAAACTCTTAAATCGTGAATTTATTTCCCAAGGCGTTATTTCGAAAAATAGCGCCACCGCCGCCATCTTTGTCTCGTTAAGTATGAAAGCGAATGGACTCCCGTACCCGTAGCCTCGAGACATTAAGATACGGCTACCGTACCCGTAGCCACTGCCTTAAAGAAAATTGGCAATAAAATGTTTAGGGTCGGTGGGAATAAATAGGGTCGGTCGGGAAACCGTAACCACACCTATATTTTGTTTTGGCCTAATGTTAATATTACGAGAATAGTAGTGTTGATAGAAACAGATCGCAGCTCATATACAGATGACTACCCCCCTGGATAACCCGACCAGGCTGTGTGACTAACGTCAATATACACAGTATTCTAACCCTAGCAATACCGTTTCTTGGCGCTACCCCCCTGGATAACTACCACCCAGACAATTACCCCCTAGGACAACTCCCACCAGGACAACTGCCACCCGGACAACTACCCCCCTATGGTTAGGGTTATATATAGCGTTAGGGTTAGGGGACAGGGAAATCAAATTTGAATTATGATTTGAAAAAGCATGAAATCCGGTATGACTTGAAATCCGGTCCGGTTACCGGAGCAGGAGCCACTGCCTAATCTTAGTTACGAGATCGTCTGGGATCTCGTAACGAACGCACGCACGCACGCACGCACACGCACAAAATACATTTTATTACATTATCAAGTTAGTGCTTTAGTTTGCAAAATTTCTCTCACTGAGCCAGAGATTGAGATTGAACATCGCGAACATGTGCTGCACTGCAGTGCTGCACTGCTGAAAATATAAAATCAGTGAAATTAATTTCAATATATAACGCACTACATACTTAATAAGTGGCACTGGCAACTGATACTGCATAGAACATGAGCACAGCCAACGGAAAGACAATAACAGAAAATGCCACAATTCACAAACGAATGCCAACAAAATCACATCATAATTTTAAAGGGGGCTGCCATGATGACTCAGAGGTGGCGCCGCCGCTTGGTAAGATCTAGAATATATGGTATATAATCTAGAATAGGGCGACAGATAAGATTTTTCGACGGTCAGTTTGCAAGTTCATGTTGATAAATCATTCATCCCACATTCTGGCATGATATAGATGTCATAACATATTTTTCGTCACTCCTGTTGAGCTGTTGACAATTTGATGAATAATAAATATATTCATCATATCTCGCTGGCTGAGAATAATATTGTGCTGGAAAGGAGAATTATATATGTTTTTTTTCCTATGCCCTAGATAAAATGCGCTGCATATGGGAAAATGTAAAAAATACAATAATGTGTGGTATCCTAACAACACAATATCAATGTGCCAGCGCTACTAATAACCTAAAAGTATCCGCAGGCGTATCTTATCGGGAAAGAGCAGAATTACGCATTTCGCTTCCTGCATGCACACGCGCACGCACGCAAGCACGCACGCACGCACGCACACATGCACGCACGCACACATACACGCGCGCACGCACGCACACATCACGCGACGCACGCACAGCACACAAGCACACGGCACGCGATGCACGATCGCACGCAAGCACACGTGCACGCAGCGCACACATACACGCTGCGCACCAGCGCACTACAGCACCAGCACGCACAGCGCACGCACGCACGCACGCAGTGCGCCGCGAACAGTTCATTCGCGCTTGTTAACTAGGACCACGTCGCAGCGGAGGATCTCGTCTTCGTGTAAGGCTCGTTTTCTTTCAATGAGCCAACCTCATGATCAGTAGGATTCGTTCTCTTACGCTCTTAGGGAAAAAACACCCTTTGCTGATCGGACAACTTATGATCAGCAGATTTTGTCTCTATTACGTGATGTTGGACACATCCATGATTCATTGTCCATTCATTACTCACTCTTCTTTTCCAGGCCGTAAACACAAGCAAGGCTGTCTTGTTGCTTGCTATGGATCTCGTCTGATCAATTCTACTAAAACTGAAGTATAGCAGTATGTGTGATTAGAGCATAATGATATCATGATTAGCGAATTGTATTAAAATTCGGTCACACAAGAAATATGTTCGATCTATATATATATATATATTTATTTCATATATATTATCTACGCGACACATCTTATTCGACTGCAACTACGTAGGGTGTCGTGGTAAGCATCCTGTCATGAACACACGGGTAACAATGATTACTCATGTATACAATTAATAATCAATCAGCCAGTCACAGCACCTCGGGACAGAGTCAGTAAGACACTGAAAATATATTTGAACCCAACATTCACAATTACTACCCTGGAAGTACACATCCACTGTTGTTGTCACAGTCTGCTATACCAACTGTGCTTTCAGCACTAACTAATGCAGAAACTAGTTCGCTCCCGCATCGACCGCTGCGAGTGATGGTCGCCATTACGAATGATTTATATATTAGATGATATAATGATATATGATAAGGATAATTGATAATTGCATGATGAAATTATATATAATGATATAATAATAGATATCTATATTATAACGAGAGCCAGAGGTCGCGATTTTCTGGCACAGGTAATCTTCGACCCTGTGAGCATCAAGCCCACGCCACCGGATCTCAGTGTTAGTCAATCATCTCGCAATCCCTTCGAGTTCGAGGATGATTTGTCTTCCATGGAAGCTATATATAGGATGTCTTGTGACGGTCCTCAGATCATCCGATGACTGACGGAGCCAATCCTGGATCCACATGTCTTGTAGTGGTTGAGATTATGAATGGATCAGCGGTGATTCAGTTCTGTCTGCAGCACGTAGCTTTCTGCGTTCGTGATTCTGTCCATTTCATTGCTGCCTCTTTGGGGCATTCAAGAAGTATTGAGAGCCTTCCATATAGTTTTTCTCAATGATGTGACGATCGAAGGCGCAACAGTTTACCAGTGCTAAGGGTTCGATGTTACACTTTTTTTTAGGTTAGCTTTGAAGTACAGCCTTTCGCCTTCTTTGTCCTCCTCTTGTTGCGTTCGCCTTGTCCGCAAACGGGGAATATAGGACTTTGTTAGAGTCTGTTGCTAGCGCATTCGGGTAAAACATGGCCAGCCCCAAACCGGTGAGTATTAACTGTGCTTCGCATGGCTGTTGTCTTGGCTTGTAAGTGAAGATACTAACGTTTAGTTCGCCTGAGTCTTCCAGCGGATTTGGAGGAATCTTTCTTAAGCATCTTTGAATGTATTTTTTTCCAGTGCTTTTAGGTGCCTCTGATCTACAGGGGGAGATCTTAGGGGGGCGGGGGGATGAATGGATGAAAGAATGATGGATAGATGGATGAAGGATGGATGGATGATTGAACCGGATGAATGATGGATGATGCATGGATGGCTATGGATGGTGGCATGGAGGATGGATGCGATGGATGAGGACATGAGATGGAGTGGATTGGATGGATGATGGCTGGAGGATGAGGATGGATGGATGCATGGTACTGGATGGAATGAGCGATGGCATGGATGGGATGGATGCGATGGTATGGATTGGCTGGGGTCTAACTCGCTGCGCACCTCCAGCGTCTAAGGCTTCCTATGGCCAAGTCTCTGCCGTTTATCATTCCGCCTCGTGGGTCTCACACGCAGGATGGCATGGATGGATGGGAAATGAATGGATGGATGGATGGATGGATGGATGGATGGATGGATGGATGGATGGATGGATGGATAAACGGATGAATGGATGGATGGAAGGATGAATGAATGAAAGGACGGACGAACGAACGGACGGACGGACGGAAGGAGAAATGGGAATGATCTCAAAGAAGTTTGAGAATGCTGAGTGAGAATTCTGAGTTAGAGAATCCTTTGTTAAAGCCATTTAGACTAATTCCTGCCATTATTTTCAGCATCTAATTCGTCAAGCATCAAGTATTTGAGCTGCTACGAAAAGGGCGAAGAATTCCCTAAAAATGTCCGTGATAGACAAACCTCCATACGAGTGGTGTGGAAAATTCTGCACTTCGTGCAGGACCCGTCTATCAGTACATATCATTGGTTACCGATTACTGTAACTGTGGCATGACGTATGCTAGATACAATCGGCATCCCGAAACAAACTGCCTCGGCCTCTGCCCTGGTGGGACCGGAGATGAACGATGTGGAGGACATTATAAATACTCGACCTTTAGAATTTCCACAGGTAGACAATGATTTATTCATGCTGAAACGCAAGGCCGGTCTCGGAAATTCTGAGAGGGAGGGGTTCAGCGAATGTGGAATATAGGGAGAGGGACCTGAAATCGTAACGAGTTTTGCGTGATCGCGTCTGTGATGTTAAAAGAATCAAACGAAAATATAATCAAAATAATTTGTTTTGTGGCATTTGCCATATTTCCTTGCTCATTTAATGCGAGCAGTCTTGAGACAGTCGTACATGCTGCAGTAACGGCGCTTGAATTTCTAAAATGCCAAAAGAGCCGAGCAATAGGAATTTTCATTAACGATGCATGCCTTTCCACGATAAAACAAGCCACAGGTTATTGCTCAAATTTAATTGATCATAAAAATGTACAATTCGTTTAAATCACGGCTAAGCCACTCCACTTTTTCAATTGAGAATAGTGCAGTGTAATTTATTCCAAGAGCTTTCGGTGTATGCGCTTGTTGCGAGTATCTCTCTCTTCGCGTCTCTCTAGCCTCACGCCAAAACGTTACGACGAAGTTCTGCCGTTCTTACTCTATAGTTGACAGTAAACTGGAAACGTCTACTGCAATCCGAACCGTTAATCTGTCGATTTGGTCAGCGTTAATTGGGCGTTAGCGTTTATTCCCGGCTTTAGTTTCCACAATTTTTGCGATAGGAGATGTCGGTGAACCGGCATGCTAAGGGCACTCAAGGGCACGGAATCATAACTCCGCAATGAATGGGTACAAACGTAAGTCTTCTTTTGCAGTCGACGCGACTCATATCCGTGAGAGCGTCCTAACGGCCGGTGACACGATCGAACGCGACGGTGGTGTGCGCGTGAGGGGCCTCCCCCGATTCGTCAATGTGAGCTCATTCTGCTTGCACTTAACAACGTACGTTACTCTCTTGAAAATGGATGAGGATGATGGATGGATGGATGGATGGATGGATGGATGGATGGATGGAGGATGAACGATGAATGGATGGATGATGGATGGATGGATGGATGGATGGATGGAGGATGGATGGATGGATGGATGGATGATGGTGATGGATGGATAGATGAAGATGGATGGATGGATGATGGATGGATGGATGTGGATGGATAGGATAGGATATGGATGGATAGATGGATGGATGGATGGATAAACGGATGAATGGATGGATGGAAGGATGAATGGATGAAAAGAGTGACGAGACGAACGGACGGACGGACGAAGGAGAAATGGGAATGATCTCAAAAAAGTTTAGGAATGCTGAGTGAGAATTCTGAGTTAGAGAATTCTTTGTTAAAGCCATTTAGACTATTCCTGCCATTATTTCAGCATCTAATTCGTCGAGCATCAAGTATTTGAGCTGCTACGAAAAGGGCGAAGAATTCCCTAAAAATGTCTGTGATAGACAAACCTCCATACGAGTGGTGTGGAAATTCTGCACTTCGTGCAGGACCCGTCTATCAGTACATATCATTGGTTACGATTACTGTAACTGTGGCATGACGTATGCTAGATACAATCGCATCCCAAAACAAACTGGCTCGGCCTCTGCCCTGGTGGGACCGGAGATGAACGATGTGGAGGACATTATAAATACTCGACCTTTAGAATTTCCACAGGTAGACAATGATTTATTCATGCTGAAACGCAAGGCCGGTCTCGGAAATTCTGAGAGGGAGGGGTTCAGCGAATGTGGAATATAGGGAGAGCTAGGGACCTGAAATCGTTACGAGTTTTGCGTAATCGCGTCTGTGATGTTAAAAGAATCAAACGAAAATATAATCAAAATAGTTTGTTTTGTGGCATTTGCCATATTTCCTTGCTCATTTAATGCGAGCAGTCTTGAGACAGTCGTACATGCTGCAGTAACGGCGCTGAATTTCTAAAATGCCAAAAGACCGAGCATAGGAATTTTCATTAACGATGCATGCCTTTCCACGATAAAACAAGCCACAGGTATTGCCTAAATTTAATTGATCATAAAAATGTACAATCGTTTAAATCACGGCTAAGCCACTCCACTTTTTCAATTGAGAATAGTGCAGTGGAATTTATTCCAAGAGCTTTCGGTGCATGTATGCGCTGGTCGAGTATCTCTCTTTCGCGTCTCTCTAGCCTCACGCCAAAACGTTACGACGAAGTTCTGCCGTTCTTACTCTATAGTTGACAGTAAACTGGAAACGTCTACTGCAATCCGAAGCGTTGATCTGTCGATTTGGTCAGCGTTAATTGGGCGTTAGCGTTTATTCCCGGCTTTAGTTTCCACAATTTTTGCGATAGAATGTCGGTGAACCGGCATGCTAAGAGCACTCAAGGGCACGGAATCATAACTCCGCAATGAATGGGTACAAACGTAAGTCTTCTTTTCAAGTCGACGCGACTCATATTCGTGAGAGCGTCCTAACGGCCGGTGACACGATCGAACGCGACGGTGGTGTGCGCGTGAGTGTCGTCCCCGATTCGTCAATGTGAGCTCATTCTGCCTGCACTTAACAACGTACGTTACACTCCGTAACTACATGATTCCTGCCGGAGGGATTGTCTACGAACTATAACGAGTAGCATTCTGCGACGTATGCGTTTATATTCTGCGAATTCGATGCATTGTGTGTGTGTGTGTGTGTGTGTGTGCGTGTGTGTGTGTTGCGTGCGTGGGCGTTGCGTGCGTGGCGTACGGTGTGTGTGGTGTGTGTGTGTGTGTGTGTGTGATGGTATGTGTGTCTGTGTGTGTGTGTGTGTGTGTGGTGTGTGTGTAATGTGTGTGTGTGCTAGCGCGCCCGGTGTGCAGTGCACGAGTGTTTGCTGTGTGTTCGTGCGAGCGCGAGTGTGTGTGGTGTGGTGAATTGTGTGTGTGTTGTGTGTGTGTAGTGTGTGTGTGTGGGTGTGTGCGGTGTGTGTGTGTGTGTGTGTGTTCTAGCGCGCAACGCATAGTGAGTGCACGAGTGTTGTGCTGTGTGTGTTCGTGCGAGCGCGAGTGTGTGTGTCGTGTGTTGTGGTTCGTCGTGTTATGTGATGTTTTGTGTGTGTAGCCGTGTGTGTGGTGCTGTGTGTGCTGTGTGTGTTGTTTGTGTGCGAAGCATGTGTGTTTGTGTGTGTGTGTGTCGTGTGCTGGACCGCTGGTGTGTGACTGCCTGTGTGTTGTGTGTGTGTGTGTAGTGTGTGTGTGTTGTGTGTGTGGTGAGTGGTGTGGTGTGTGTGTGTGTGTGTGTGTGTGGTGTGTGTCTGTGAGTGTGGTGTTGTGTGTGTGTGCGTGTGAGTTTCACTGCATGTCTGCTGTAACTTGTAGCTTCCACTGAAAAACTATGCATCTAGAAGCCGGAGTCTACAGAGGAAACTATCTGAGCGGTGCGCATAATGCTCTCCACGATAAACTGTTAGACTTGCGTAATCGCCTAATTTGTAAGTTAACATCTATACATGTACATGTATCAAACACGGTTTAAAAAATCAGGTCACACTTTTTCGTCTTTATATTGACTAATCCGAACAATCTCACATCTGAATCTCTACATTGTCCAATACATCCACAATTGTCAATGACAAGGATGTCATCGTAAGTAACTGTCTGCAAGTAGTTTCTTAAGAAGCAATTCTTAAATCTTAAAGCAAAATAGGAACAATTAACATTTTAAGTTAATCTCGCTATTCATACTGATTATTTTTTAATGTCGGTACTGATTAACACAATGAGCAGATTTCTGAAAAACATTGTAAAACAATACGCTGCAATCTTTGATCATGAGTCCTGATTCACTCATTATACATAACATACTGGTAAATAACTCACCTTAATCTTTTTGCGAAACAATTAAACCAAGACACAAGACATAGGCAAATCGGGATCTCTCTAAACTTTGTTACAGATGATATAATTACCCAGTATATTTGTTTGAAAGCCAATATTGGAGATGCGTCCCGAATTTAGAGGAACTAATCTTAATAACGTTTGACTTCATAATAATATCCATAAGAACCTCACCACCAGCTATAGGCTGCATCCCTTCTCCCTATCAGCGTAATACCTCACCACAGCTCTAGCTGCACCTCTCCTTATCAGCAATAATGATCTCAACACGCGTGGAAATTGCTGGCACTTCGGAATATAAAAGAAATATAATTAAAACAAGCACACATGCACGCACGCACACATACACGCGCGCACGCACGCACACATACACGCACGCACGCACACACACAAGCACACGCACGCATGCACGCACGCACGCAAGCACACATGCACGCACGCACACATACACGCGCGCACACACGCACACATACACGCACGCACGCACGCACGCACGCACGCGCGCGCGAACAGTTCATTCGCGTTGTTAACTAGGACCACGTCGCAGCGGAGATCTCGTCTTCGTGTAAGCTCGTTTTCTTTGTCAATGAGCCAACCATGATCAGTCAGGATTCGTCTACTACGTTATTAGGAAAAACACGCCTTTGCTGTCGGACAACTATGATCACATTTTGTCTCTACTTACGTGATGTTGGACACATCCATCATCCATGTCCATTCATTACTCACTTCTCTTTTCCAGGCCGTAAACACAAGCAGGCTGATCCTTGTTGCTGCTATGATCTCTCTGATTCATTCTACTAAAACGTAAGTTGGAGTATGTGTGTTAGACATAATGATATCATATTACGAATGTATTAAATTGGTCAACAAGAAATATGTTCATCATATATATATATATTTATTTATATATATTATCACGCGACACATCTATGACTGCAACTACGTAGGTGTCGTGGTAAGCATCCTGTCATGAACACACGGGTAACAATGATTACTCATGTATACAATTAATATCCATCAGCAGATCACAGGCACCTGGGACAGAGTCAGTAAACACTGAAAATAATTTGAACCCACATTCACAATTACTACCCCTGAATTACACATCCACTGTTGTGTCACAGTCTGTATACCAACTTGCTTTCACACAAACTAATGCAGAACTAGTCGCTCCCGCACTCGCCGCTGCGAGTGTGTGTCGCCATTACAATGATATATATATAGATGATATAATGATATATGATAATGATAATGATAATGATGATGATAATGATATAATGATATAATAATAATATATCTATATTATAAGAGAGGAGAGGTCGATTTTCTGGCACGGTAATCTTCGCCGCTGTGAGCATCAAGCCCACGCCACCGATCTCAGTGTATCATCATCATCGGCAATCCCTCGAGTTCGAGGATGATTGTCTTCCATGGGAAAGCTATATATGGATGTCTGTGGGTCCTCAGATCATCCGATGACTGACGAGGCCAATCCTGGATCCACATGTCTTGTAGTGGTTGAGATTGATGAATGGATCAGGGTGATTCATTCTGTCTGCAGCACGTGCTTTCTGCCGTTCGTGATTCTCCATTTCATGCTGCCTCCTTTGGGATTCAAAGTATTGAGAGCCTTCCCATATAGTTTTTCTCCATTGATGGCGATCAAGCGCAACAGTTTCCCAGGTGCTAGGGTCGATGTTACACTTTTTTTAGGTTAGCTTTGAGTACATCCTTGTATAGCGCTTTCTTTGTCTTCCTCTTGTGCGTTCGCCTTGTCGCAACTGGGAATATAGGACTTGCTTAGGAAGTCTGTGGCTAGGCATTCGGGTAAAATGGCCAGCCCAACGGTGACGTATTAACTGTGCTTCGATGCTAGTTGTCTTGGCTTGTAAGAGAATACTAACGTTAGTGCGCCTGTCTTCTCAGCGGATTTGGAGAATCTTTCTTAAGCATCTTTGATGATATTTTTCCAGTGCTTTTAGGTGCCTCCTGTACAGGGCCGGATCTAGGGGGGAGGGGGATGATGGATGAAAGAATGGATGGATAGATGGATGAACGGATGAATGGATTGTATGAACGGCCTGAATTGGTTATGGATGGTATGGATGTAATGAGTATGGATGGATGATGATGATGGTGATGGATGGATGAACGGTTGAAATGGATGAGATGATGGATGGATGGATGTGATGGATGGATGGATGGGAATGGATGAGGAGAGAACGATGAATGGATGGATGCAGGATGGCATGGGATTGATGGATGGATGGAGGGATGGATGGATGTGATGGATGGATGGATGGATGATGGATGGATAGATGGACGGATGGATTGATGGGCATGCGATGGATGCTGATGGATATTGCATAGATTGGAGGATGATAGATGGATGCGGATGGGATAAAACGGATGAATGATGGATGAAGGATGAATGGATGAAAAGAGGACGAACGACGGACGGACGGAACGAAGGAGAATGGGAATGATCTCAAAAAGTTTAGGACCAATGCTAGTGAGAAATTCTAGTTAGAGATTCTTTGTCTAAAGCATTAGACTATTTCCTGCATTTATTTCAGCTACTAATTCGTCGAGCAATCAATATTGAGCTTGCTACGAAAAGGGCGATGAATTCCCTAAAAAGTCTTGATAGACAAACTCCCACGAGTTGGGTGGAAGATTCTGCACTGTACGTGCAGACCGTCTATCAGTACATATCATTGGTTACGCATTACTGAACTGTGGCATGACGTATGTACTCATACAATCGCATCCCAAAAACAAACTGCTCGGCCTTCCTGCCCTGTTGGGACCGGGAATGAACGATGTGGAGGACTTATAAATACTCACCTTTAATTTCCACAGTGTAGACAATGATTTATTCATGCTAAACGCAAGGCCGTCTCGAAATTCTGAGAGGGAGCGGGTCAGGCGAATGTGGAATATAGCGGAGCAGTGAGGGACCTTGAAAACCGTTACGAGTTTGCGTATCGCGTCTGTGATTGTTAAAAGAATGCAAAGAAATATATCAAAATAGTTTGTTTTGTGGCATTTGCCATATTCCTTTGCTCATTTTAATGCGAGCAGTCTTGAGACGTCGTACATGCTGCGCATAACGCGTTCATTGAATTTCTAAAAAATGCCAAAAGAGCCGAGCATAGAATAATTTCATTAACGATGCATGCTTTCCACGATAAAACAAGCCACAGGTGTATTGCCCTAAATTTAATTGATATATAAAAATGTACAAGTTCGTTTAATCACGGTAAGGCCACTCCACTTTTCAATGAGAATAGTGCAGGTAATTTTCCAAGCTTTCGATGCAGTATGCGCTGGTCGCGTATCTCTTTCGCGTCTCATCTAGCCTCACCAAACACGTTACGACGAAGTTCGCCGTTCTTACTCTATAGTTGACAGTAAACTGAACGTCTACTGCATGAATGCGTTGATCTGTCGATTTGGTCGCGTTAATGGGCGTTTAGGGTTTTATTCGCCGGCTTTGTGTCCACAATTTTTGCGATAGATATGTCGGTGAACCGCATGCTAATAGGCACTCAAGGGCACGAATCATAACTCCGCAATGAATGGGTACAATACTAAGTCTTCTTTTCAAGTCCGACGCGACTTCATTATCGTGAGAGCGTCCTCACGGCGGTGACAGCGATCGAACGCGACGGTGGCTGTGCGCGTGAGTGTCGTCCCGATATCGTCAATGCTGAGCTCATTCTGCCTGCACTTAACACGTACGTTACAACTCCAGTAACTACATGATTCCTGCCGGAGGCGATTCGTCTACGGGAACTTAACGAGTTAGCATCTGCGACGTATGCGTTCTATATTCTGCGAATCGATGGCATGTAGTGTGTGTGTGTGTGTGTGTGGGTGTGTGTTGTTGCGTGCGTGGGCGTGCGTGTCGTGGTACGGTGTGCTGTGGTGTGTGTGTGTGTGTGTGTGTGATGAAGCTATCCCTGGGTGTGTGTGTGTGTGTGTGTGTGTGTGTGTGTGTGTGTGGTGCTAGCGCGCCACGCGTGTGAGTGCACGAGTGTTTGCGTGTGTGTTCGTGCGAGCGCGATGTGTGTGTGTGTGTGAATGTGTTGTGTGATTGTGTGTGTGTAGTGTGTGTGTGTGTGGTGTGTGCGTGTGTGTGTGTGTGTGTGTGTGTTCTAGCGCGCACGGCGTGTGAGTCACGAGTGGTTGTGCTGTGTGTGTTTCGTGGCGAGCGCGAGTGTGGTGTGTGTGTGTCTGTGTGTTCGCGTGTTGACTGGATGTTGTTGTGTTGTAGCGTGTGTTGGTGTGTGTGTGCTGGTGTGTTGTTTGTGTGCGAGCATGTGTGTTTTGTGTGTGTGTTGGTGTGCTGGACGGCGGTGTGTGACTGTGTGTGTTGTGTGTGTGGTGTTAGTGTGTGTGTGTTGTGTGTGTGGTGAGTGAGTGTGTGTGTGTGGTGTGTGTGTGTGTGTGTGTGTGTGAGTGATGTGTGTTGTGTGTGTGTGCGTGTGAGTTTCACTGCATGTCTGCTGTAACTTGTAGCATTCCACTGAAAAACTATGCATCAGAAGCCGAGTCACAGGGAAAATATCTGAGGCGGTGCGCATAAATGCTCTCACCACGATAAAACTGTTAGACTTGCGTAATCGCCTAATTTTGTAAGTGTAACATCTATACATGGATACATGTATCAACACGGTTTAAAAATCAGGTCACACTTTTTCGTTTTATATTGACTAATCCGAACCAATCTCAACACCTGAATCTCTCACCATTTCCCAATACATCCACAATTCGTATTGACAAGATGTCATCGAGTAACTGTTCTTGCAAGTAGTTCTCTTAGAAGCAATTCTTAAAATCTTAAAGCAAAAATAGAACAATTAACATTTTAAGTTAATCTCGCCTATTCATTATCTGATTATTTTTAATGTCGGTACTGATTAACACAATGAGCAGATTTCTGAAAACACATTGTTAAACAATACGCCTCAAATCTTTGATCATGACCTGATTCACTCATTATACATACATACTGGGAATAAACTACACCTTAAATCTTTTTATGGAAACAATATAAACCAAGACAAAAGAAGACATAGGCAAATCGGGATCTCTCTAAACTGTTACAGATGATATAATACCACAGTATATTTGTTTGAAAAGCAATATTGGAGATGCGTCCCCGAATTTAGAAGGAACTATCTTAATAAGTTTGACTTCATATATCCATAAGACCTCACCACCAGCTATAGGCTGCACCCTTCTCCCTATCAGCGTAATGACCTCACCACAGCTATAGGCTGCCACCTCTCCTTATCAGCAATATGATCTCAAACCGTGAAAATTCTGCACTTCGTGAATATAAAAGAAATTATAATTAAATAATTTGCTTTGTGGCTTTTGCCATATTTCTTGCTCATTTAATGCGACAGCGTCTTGAAGACAGTCGTACATGCTGCAGTAACGGCGCTTGAATTTCTAAAATGCCAAAAGAGCCGAGCAATAGGAATTTCATTAACGATGCATGCCTTTCACGATAAACAAGCCACAGGTTATTGCCTCAAATTTAATTGATCATAAAATGTCCAATTCGTTTAATCACGGCTAAGAGCACTCCACTTTTTCAATTGAGAATAGTGCAGTGTAATTTATTCAAGAGTTTCGGTGATGCGCTCGGTCGCGAGTATCTCTCTCTCGCGTCTCTCTAGCCTCACGCCAAAACGTTACGACGAAGTTCTGCGTTCTTACTCTATAGTTGACAGTAAACTGGAAACGTCTACTGCAATCCGAAGCGTTGATCTGTCGATTTGGTCAGCGTTAATTGGGCGTTTAGCGTTTTTCCCGGCTTTAGTTTCCACAATTTTTGCGATAGGAGATGTCGGTGAACCGGCATGCTAAGCACTCAAGGGCACGGAATCATAACTCCGCAATGAATGGGGACAACGTAAGTCTTCTTTCAAGTCGACGCGATCTATATTCGTGAGAGCGTCCTAACGGCCGGTGACACGATCGAACGCGACGGTGGTGTGCGCGTGTAGTGTCGTCCCCGATTCGTCAATGTGAGCTCATTCTGCCTGCCACTTAACAACGTACGTTCACTCCGTAACTACATGATTCTGCCGGAGGATTGTCTTCGAACTATAACGAGTTAGCATTCTGCGACGTATGCGTTTTATATTCTGCGAAATTCGATGCATTGTGGGTTGGTGTGTGTGTGTGTGTGTGTGTGTGTGTTGTGTGTGTGGTGTGTGCGTTGCGCGTGCGTGCGTGCGTACGTGTGTGTGTGTGTGTGTGTGTGTGTGTGTGTGTGTGTTGTGTGTGTGTGTCTGTGTTGTGTGTGGTGTGCTGTGTGGTGTGTATGTCGTGTGTGTGTGCGTACGCGCGCACGCGCGTGTGAGTGCACGAGTGTTTGCGTGTGTGTTCGTGCGATCGCGAGTGGTGTGGTGTGTGTGTGTGTGTGTGTGTATTGTGGTGTGGTGTGTGTGTGTGTGTGTGTGTGTGTGTGTGTGTGTGTGTGTGTGTGTGTGTGTGTGCTAGCGCGCACGCGTGTGAGTGCACGAGTGTTTGCGTGTGTGTTCGTGCGAGCGCGAGTGTGTGTGTGTGTGTGTGTGTGTGTTGTGTGTTTGTGGTGTGTTTGTGTGTGTGCGTGTGTGTGTGTGTGTGTGTGTGTGTGTGTGTGTGTGTGTGTTGTGTGCGAGCATGTGTGTTTGTGGTGTGTGCGGTGTGTGTGTGTGTGTGTGTGTGTGTGTGTGTGTGGTGTGTGTGTGTTGAGTGGGTGTGTTGGTGTGTGTGTTGTGTGTGTGTGGTGTTGGTGATGTGTGTGGTTGTGTGTGTGTGTGTGTGTGTGTGTGTGTGTGTGTGTGTGTGTGTGTGTGCGTGTGAGTTTCAGTGCATGTCTGCCTGTAACCTTGTACATTCCCACTGAATAAACTATGCATCTAGAAGCCGAGTCTACAGGGAAAACTACTCTAGCGGTGCGCATAATGCTCTCCACGATAAAACTGTTAGACTTGCGTAATCGCCTAATTTGTAAGTTAACATTATACATCGTAAATGTATCAAACACGGTTTAAAAAAATCAGGTCACACTTTTTCGTTTTATTGACTAATCCGAACCAATCTCAAATCATCTGAATCTCTCACCATTTCCCAATACATCCACAATTCGTATTGACAAAGGAATGTCATCGGAGTAACTGTTACTGCAAGTAGTTCTTTAAGAAGCAATTCTTCAAATCTTTAAAGCAAAAATAGGAACAATTAAACATTATTAATTAATCTGCCTATTCATTCATCTGATTATTTTTAATGTACCGGTACTCATTAACACAATGAGCAGATTTTCTGAAAACCACATGTAAAAACAATTACGGCTGCAAATCTTTGATCATGATCCCTTTGATTCACTCATTTACATACATACTGGGAATAAACTACAAACCTTAAATTTTTTATGCGAAACATATAAAACCAAGACAAAACAGAGACATAGGCCATCGGGATCTCTCTAAACTGTACAGATGAATATAATACCACAGTATATCTTGTTTGAAAAGCAAATATTGGAGATGCGTCCCCGAATTTAGAAGGAACTAATCTAAATAAGGTTTGACTACATAATATCCATAATGACCTCACCACCAGCTATAGGCTGCACCCTTCTCCCTATCAGCATAATGACCTCACCACCAGCTATAGGCTGCACCCTTCTCCCTATCAGCATAATGACCTCACTACCGTGGAAAATTCTGCACTTCGTGAATATAAAAGAAAATATAATCAAAATGATTTGTTTGTGGCTTTTGCCATATTTCCTTGGCTCATTGTAATGCGAGCAGTCTTGAGACAGTCGTACATGCTGGCAGTAACGGCCGCTTGAATTTCTAAATGCCAAAAGAGCCGAGCAATAGGAATTTTCATTAACGATGCATGCCTTTTCCACGATAAACAAGCCACAGGTTATTGCTCAAATTTAATTGATCATAAAAATGTACAATTCGTTTAAAGCCACTCCACTTTTCAATTGAGAATAGTGCAGTGTAATTGATTCCAGAGCTTTCGGTGTATGCGCTGGTCGCGAGTATCTCTTCTTTCGGTCTCTCTGCTTCACGCCAAAACGTTACGAGCGAAGTTCTTGCCGTTCTTACTCTATAGTTGACAGTAAACTGGAAACGTCTACTGCCAATCCGAAGCGTTGATCTGTCGATTTGGTCAGCGTTAATTGGGCGTTGCATTATTTCCGGCTTTAGTTTCCACAATTTTTGCGATAGGAGATGTCGGTGACGGCATGCTAAGGGCATTTCAGGCACCGAATCATAACTCCGCATGAATCGCGTCAAACGTAAGTCTTCTTTTGCAGTCGACGCCACTTCAGCCGTTGGAGCGTCCTAACGCGCGGTGACACGATACGAACGCGACGGTGCGGTGTGCGCGTGGAGTGTTCGTCCCCGATTCGTCAATGTGAGCTCATTCTGCTGCACTTAACAACGTACGTTACACTCGTAACTACATGATTCCTGCCGGACGATTGTCTACGAACTATAACGAGTAGCATTCTGCGACGATGCGTTTATATTCTGCGAATTCGATGCATTGAGTGTGTTGTGTTGTGTGTGTGGTGTGTGTGGTGTGTGCGTGCGTGCGTGCGTGCGTGCGTGCGTGCGTGCGTGCGCGCGTGCATGCGTGTGTGTTATAACAGAGATATTTTAGATAAACCGGTTAGCTTGACTTATAAACTCTTCATATCCATATCCATATCCATATCCATATCCATATCCATATCCATCATCATCCTCCATCCATCCACTCCATCCACATCCATCCATCCATCCATCCATCCCATCCATCCATCCATCCATCCATCATCCATCCATCCATCCGATCCATCCATCCATCCATCCGTCCATCCATCCATCCATCCATCCATCCATCCATCCATCCATCCCATCCATCCATCCATTCATTCATCCATCCATCCATCATCATCCATCATCCACACACCCAATCCCATCCATCCATCCGTCCGTCCTGTCCGTCGTCCGTCCGTCCGTCGTCCGTCGTCCGTCGTTCGTCCGTCCGTCCGTCCGTCCGTCCGTCCGTCCGTCGTCCGTCCGTCGTCCGTCCGTCCGTCCGTCCGTCCGTCCGTCCGTCCGTCGTCGTCCGTCCGTCCGCTCCGTCGTCCGTCCGTCCGTCCGTCCGTCGTCCGTCCATCATCCATCCATCCATCCATCCATCCATCCATCGCATCCATCATCCATCCATCCATCCATCCATCCATCTCCATTCATCCACACACCCATCCATCCATCCATCATCCATCCATCCATCCATCACATCCATCCATCCATCCATCCATCCCATCCATCCATCCATCCATATCCATCCATCCATCCATCCATCCATCCATCCATCCATCCATCCAATCCCATCAATCCATCGTCCGTCCATCCATCCATCCATCCATCCATCATCCATCCATCCATCCATCCATCCATCCATCATCCATCCATCCATCCATACAATCTAACCAACCATCAATCCATCCGTCCATCCATCCATCCATCCATCTATCCATCCATCCATCAAACCATACATCCATCCATCCATCCCTTCGTCCCTTCGTCCCTCCGTCCGCCCGTCCGTCTGTCCGTCTGTCCGTCCACCCGCCCGTCCGTCCGTCCGTCCGTTCGTCCGTCCGCCCGCTCGTCCGTCCGTCTGTCTACCCGTCCGTTTGTCCGCCCGCCCGCCCGTCCGTCCGTCTGTCTACCCGTACGCCCGCCCGCCCGTGCGTGCGTCCGTCCGTTCATCAAACCCAATATAGTTAGTCTTTAGTTAGTCTACTCTATAGCCGATAGATAACAGAAATAGTGTAACGTAACCCACTAATGGGTGTACACGCAGTAACGACTATGGCGTCATCCCCGCCTTTATGATATAATATACTCTAAGAGAATATCTCTTTTATAATGTAATTCACTAATGCAGGGCCAGTGGTAAATCACACCGTAATGCGTTATCGATGTCCCCGAGTAACTCATTGTAAACAACAGCAATCGCAGATAGCAAACCTCCGCCACAGCGTAACAGTCCTCCCCATCTTGCTGGTACCCCCAATATGGAGTTTGATTAAATTTTCAGGATTTTTTTGTGATGAATTTTGAAGTCTTCCCCACAAAAAAAATCCTGATCACCACCAAAATCTAATCGATTGATTTTTGGCCCAAGACCAACCCGTCGCAAAAATTTCATCAAAATCCGTCCGTAATCTTTTGAGATATCCTGTTGACAGACAAACAAATCAACAAGCAAACCAACAAACCAACCAACAAACAAACTAACAGGGGCGAAAACATAACCTCCTTGGCGGAGGTAACAATGCTAAAGGTGACACGCAAAACAGCTTTCTATACCGCATAGCATGCTTAATAACGATCTAGGGACCGTTTTAACATTTGTAGTGGTGATATTCGGCACTAGAGTAAACAAATCTGCATTGTACACACAAGGTAGATGCCTTATAGACGTCTAAAAGTACGAAAAGTAAGATGGGTCTTGTCGAGAAATTATGCCGTTTAACTTGTGGTTGAGGTTAGTGGTTGTCGGATCCCGATTGCTGGGCATTTGCATCTTGCAGCAGGCAATATAGTTTCGAGTGAAGTCATGTTGTCAACTTTACATGTTGTTATTTAGCACGAATAAAGTGTGTGTTGCGTATGCACTGAAACTTTCTTGAGTATTTTTAATAAATTTTTGTGTTATGCATATTCAGGCTTGCTGTCTATGGACGCCCTTCTACTGTTGTAAACAGTATCTCGGTAGGTGTGGCCGACTAGTACAGACAGGGGCGGATTAAGGCTCACTGGTGCCCTAAGCACTGACCAATCTTGGTGCCCCCCCTCCTTTCCACATTGACCCAGTCCATTTGAGTTGTTGACCTGTCTGACCAAATATACAATGCAGGTTGCAGCAGTACAAAAATTTATGTCGGATTTCAAGGAGGGTGGTGATAAACAGGCGGGGGGTATGGGGGTTCTCCCCCAGAAATTTTTTTAAATGTAGATCGCAGGAGATGGTATTTAAGGCAATTTTGAGCGTACATGCATGATGCATGTACACCTTCATTCTGACTACGAGTCAATCTATTTGTTTTTTTACACGTTTCAGTTGTGAGAAAGACCTCTCTGTTGTGCAGTTGGTGACCATTAATGTTAAAAATATTCTTAAGGCAATTTCAACATTTGGAAAAGCACTCTCTAGTTTGTCTTCTGTAATGTAAAGTTCCATGTGAGTGAAAGATGTTTTCTTGGTTGTTTTAAACTTATGAAGAACAT
>NW_014578362.1:81348-83570 GCF_000485595.1 Priapulus caudatus
TCCGTCAGGCAGTAACATAGGTCTATCAATCCGTAAAACAGGTCTATCAGTCAGTAACATAGGTCCATCAGGCAGTAACAGAGGTCCATCAGGCAGTAACATAGGTCCATCAGTCAGTAACATAGGTCCGTCAGGCAGTAACATAGGTCTATCAATCCGTAAAACAGGTCTATCAGTCAGTAACATAGGTCCATCAGGCAGTAACACAGGTTTATCAATCAGTAACATAGGTCCATCAGGCACTAACATAGGTCCGTCAGGCAGTAACATAGGTCTATCAATCCGTGAAACAGGCCTATCAGTCAGTAACATAGGTCCATCAGGCAGTAACACAGGTCTATCAGGCAGTAACATAGGTCCATCAGTCAGTAACATAGGTCCATCAGGCAGTAACATAGGTCCATCAGTCAGTAACATAGGTCCATCAGTCAGTAACATAGGTCCATCAGTCAGTAACACAGGTCCATCAGGCAGGAACATAGGTCCATCAGACAGTAACATGGGTGCATCAGTCAGTAACAGAGGTCCATCAGGCAGTAACATAGGTCCATCAGTTAGTAACAGAGGTCCATCAGGCAGTAACATAGGTCCATCAGTTAGTAACAGAGGTCTATCAGGCAGTAACACAGGTCTATCAGGTAGTAACACTGGTCCATCCGAAAGTTACTTAAGTGCAATACACAGTATCGCGCATTTTAAGTAACCAACCAGAAGTTTGTAATCTCAGTCAAGAGTGGTTATCACGAGTATGCGAGTGGATCATGACAAGGATATGTGTTGCCGGGAAGATTAGAGGTTAGCGTCAATAGGACGTGTGTTGTCAGGAAAAAAGATATTAGCGTCAACGAAACGTTGCAGATGGTGGCAAAAAGAGAAAGCCAAAGACTGTATGTGTCGCTAGTTCGAACACTGGTGTGCGTTTGCGTGCGTATGTGCATGTGTATGCAAGTGTTTGTGCGCGTGTGTGTGCGTGTGCGGGTGTGTGTGTGCGTGCGTGCGTGCGTGCGTGTGCGTGCGTGCGCGCGTGTGTATGAGTGTGTGTGCATGCGTGTGTGCGCGGGTGTGTGTGTGTGTGTGTGTGTGTGTGTGTGTGTGTGTGTGCGTGCGTGCGTGCGTGTGTGCCGGGTGTGAGTCTGTGGTATGTGTGTGTGTGCGTGCGCGTGCGCGTGTGAGCGAGTGCATGCGTGTGCGNATCCTCTCCTTCCCCCTCCGCCCTCTCCCCTCCCCCTCGCCCTCCTCTCCCCCTCCCTCCGCTATCCTCTCTCTCTCCCTTACAGCACCTTACGAGCGATATAACAACCGCAATCATGTTTTGAAGTAACGAACCGAACAACATTAGACGACGATACATAAAACGAAACAGACTAACGATAATTATTTCTAAACAATCAACGAGGAGCGTCTGTTTGCGTTGCCGTAGCGACCGCGGACGCTGCAACACTCACGTGATTCGTGACTCCGGCCGAATAGCGAGGTGGCGTGCGATGGCGCCCCCTGTTTAAATTTTATTCCGGCGATTTCCGATTCTCTGTCGGTGAGCTTGGACTGCATCAGCTTGTAATCGATCTGTGTGAGAACAACAGAAGAATAACAGAGTCAGAGTGAGAATAATACGTGTAGTCATTGTCACATGCTGCTTCTTTTTACTAATGATTTTGACCTTTTCTTTATTTCTTTCTCTCTCTCTCTCTCTCNCCGTACCGTACCGTACCGTACCGACCAGACTCGTACCGTAATATGTTTATGCATTTCCTGGGTGTGCGGCATGTTACACGGAATTGCTACATCACTGCAAATAAACCAGAACTGGAGTCATGAGTCCGACTGTGTCATTGAGAGACTTCTGAATGCGAACTATGTGCATCTAATGGCGGCACATCCGATTACTGTCTTGATCATAGTAATTGTCAGTTACCAGCAGATACTTGTGACGGCTTGCAAGAGACGGCGGACGGTAACCGCACATCAACATCAGCAGCAGCAGCAGCAGCAGCAGCAGCATCCAGGACATAACGTTGTTCTAACGTGCAAAAAACACATGAGGACGACAAACATGATCATCTTCATCGTCCTCACATCGATCTTGTGTCAAACGCCTAGCATCATTCACATGCTACTCACGGTTTACCGGCAGGAGAACTATTATACTCTGCGGAACATTCGCAAAGCGGGCCTTCTCTTGAACGGCCTAATTGATCCAATCATATATTCGTTTCACAACA
>NW_014578362.1:87905-88257 GCF_000485595.1 Priapulus caudatus
AGCGCTGCCTACTGGTTCATCATAACTTCTGTTTGCATTGCGACGACTGTCCTGAACTCTCTCGTGGTGACTGCGATACGCAAGTTCGCGATACTTCACACCCCGACCAACTTCATGCTGTGCAGCTTGGCAGTGGCCGACATACTGTTTTCGATTAATGTACAGTTAACTACTATGGCACTAACAATCTATCCAACTCCAAATCAGCACATCTGCAGCATTTGCTTCATCATTCTGATCGGCCTCTACTTTACCTTCTTCTACCACTACGTGTTAGTAACAATCGACAGATACATCGCCATCTGCCACGCTACCAAGTACAAAATTTGGATCAATAAGACTCGTACCGTAA
>NW_014578363.1:0-4580 GCF_000485595.1 Priapulus caudatus
GTGGTGTATCATAACCGGATCTTTAAGATGTCAGAGGACGACTTAAAGGACGAGTTTCAAACAGATAGACTGGAATTTCATCGAGGAGATTGGTCATTAAAAGAAAACCGGGAAGAAGCGTAATTAATTCAGATCGGTAGTGCAGACCTGGAATCAGCGTGCGGGTAAAAACTAAAAACACGACACGCACACTATAGTATAGATACCAGATTAGCGCGTCGCTGTGCACCGGCTCTACGGGGGACAAGAAGGACGAACAACTCGTAAGTGACTTAGTTTCCATTTGTCTAGTTAATGATTCCTGGCATTATTACCACGTGTACATGAATGACTGAGCGATTTCTAGGGGTCGCTGCAACTGCAGTTACGGCAGGGGTTGTCATAGCGACACATATGTAGCCCCTTCACACACACACACACACACACCACACAGCACACACACACACACACACACACACACACAAGCACACACACCACACACACACACACAACAACACACACGCATGTACGCACACACGCACACGCACACGCGCACACACACACACACACACACACAGCACACAGCACACACCACACACACACACACATGATTACAGTGACATAACTATAAAAACTGCGATGTATTTGTTATTCAGATGAAAACGGAACAGCACTTGAATAGACTGCACGCAAGGATTGACGACGCGTTATACTTCAAGACGGCGAAGGAACATTACTGCCTACTTAGAAGAACTGAAGCGCGGCAAGGACAAGGACGAAGTTAGAAGGACCATCTCCCTGTCCTTGATTACTTACAGCATCATCCACGCCGCTTCAAATACCCTCACACTGCCCCGTATCTCACCCATTAGCGAGACCAACGCTTGGGTAAACGCATTTTTCGGGCCCAAATAATTATCGATTACATTCAATGAGGATCACATTTCCACTTACAGTTTCAAACTTATTCGAGTACACTTGCTTTAGAAATTGCACCGCCGACAGGCACACCCATCCATGTATATATACGCCCGCGTTAGTCAATTTTTTTCTTCTCTCTCAAGTGGGCGTTTCTTCTCTTTTTGCCGTGCGAATCTCTCACGGCAACGATGTACGGGACGTATATATAGGAAATAAAAATGGCTTGAAGAAAATCGTCACCTACATGAAAGACGAAAGGGCGTCGAGCAAAGACGATGGGCCGTCGAGCAAGGACGACATCGCCGAACTTAGAGAGGTAGTCGAACAAACTTGGATCAAAGGTCTCAAATGCTCGAGACCCGTTTGTGGAGAGCCAACGCGACAAAAACCCGACGGGTAAGGACTCTGGTTTAGTTTATCACCGTCATTCCGTTAATTCATAGTCCGATGATCAGGCCGTAGGCTGAGCAAATTCCTCGGCGGGGCGGGCAAAATTTAATGAGCTCGACTGTTGTAAACGATGAGCGACGGGCGGCACTCTTGATCGACGCCATAGTGTGGGGGGGGTGGGATCTGAGACAAGGCTGTTTCACGGATAAGGATGACCAAAATGTCACGTTAGTGGTATTTACGATTAAATATAGCTTATTTTTTAATTTTGCTTCAAAAATCATAGGTAGGGGCAGCTGCTGGTGGAGGCTTACGGCCCTGAGTCGATGCAAACAGCCCTGTCACACGTCAGCTATATAATTAATAAGTACTATACAGTAAGATAGAATACTAATCTTTATCACAACCCATGTAAATTTCCAATCTGACATCAATTAGAAATTTAGACATGTGAAACAACATCCAATTAGTGCATCGCGGCTTCACAAGTAAAGTTGGTAAGCCTAACTAAAGCCTGGGTTTGCACTTACCGTTTGTTGTTGCGCGAATTTTGAGCCAACTTCCCCAACTTATTGAAACGACAATCGGCAGTGGTAACGCAAAAAAGTTTGCGGGACCAGCAGCCGATCGATCAGCAACATAGGCTGGGAGATTAGAACATGTTTCTATTTTCGCCAACTCGGAGTTGCCGAATTGGCGAAATTGTACAACTCGCCAATTCGCCAACATAAAGTCCGGGTTAGTGTAACACCCAGCTTAACGCTGATGCAAACCGTGACCCCACTCCCACCCCCAAGTTAAAGTCGGTCGAGCCTACACTAACGTGATAGTCAAACGTGACCCCGTACCCCAACACCCAAGTATAAGTCTGTTATGCTGACCCCACTCCCCCCCCAAGTAAGTCGTAAGGCTACACTAACGTAGTGCGTTCGTTTGCTCTCCATAGTTAAACCTCGGTCTACTGCGGCCAGCCCCAAATACGTTCGATTGGCAGTCACGCGGTGATTTTTTGGCGTTACCCGGTGCTGAGGACGAAGTCGACCGCTAGCCGAGCGCTCACTTGGGGAAGTATCCCCAATTCATTGCCACACAAAATGGCGGCCGATATATCGTTGAGGGAATTGCGGTGAAAGTTTTCCAACACTATGGTATGTATCACTGCATACATGTAGCAGGTTCTGCTCTACGAATGTTGATTCTGCAGAAGCCTGCATATGGAATCTGATTATTATTTGATACTGCGGAGCTCAGGAAAATGCGGTATCGCATTGTTTTACCAGATCAGTGTCTGCTAAGCCTAAGAATAGTCAATTAGAATTCTTGCTAGAATTAGCAAACAATAAATAACGGTATACTGACGTGTATAGCCAATAATCATTATCTAAAAACACGTTTAAACTTTCATTAATTCATGATTCAATGCAAGCAGTGATCTACGCGAATTGCTGTTGACCCACGGGACTGTAACGCTGTTCTACAATGTACCTGATTACCTACAAAAGAACACGCACCAAGATTATATATTATATGACGCACCACAAAACACAGCACACACGAGACATCACCTTTACTTACCCAAACGCACACACACACACGCTGCGCACACACACACACAATCACACACAACACACCACACACACACACCACACACACACACATACACACACACACACACCACACACAACACACACACACACAACACACACACACACACACACACACACCACACAAAACATCACAACGAAGCCAAAGGGACTGTTCAAAATCGACACGTAATTTAAAGATTTACGTTCATGCCCCCTGGATTTAAACAACCAACCCCTTTTTCAAAAGGGGGGGGGAAATTTTAATTTTCTGCTCAAATAACTGGCCTTGATTTAACTTATACTACCTTATATATTATATATATATATATATATGTGTGTGTGTGTGTTGTGTGTGTGTTGAGCGCGTCTGGGTGTGGTGTGTGTGTCGTGTGTGTGTGTGTGTGTGTGTGTGTGTGCGTGCGCGCGTGCGCGTGCTATAGCTGGCTGAATTTCTCTGTTTATTGAATATTCATATATTATTTATCTGTATATTTTGATGGAGCAATAATTGCAACTGCAATTGTAATTTTAATTTAATTTTGTTTAATTAGGCTGAAGATATTTTTAGATCACTGTATTGAGAATTTAAAAAATAAAAACTCACAAGCACAGCAGCTCAAGAAACAACACTATATTTCTATATGCTTCTCTAACAGAGCCATTGAATTAATTTACAGATTACCAGGTTTATCTGCAATTTTATTCAAAACTGCCATCATTTCATTGTGCATTTTGGCACGCTGCGCAAACTGCTCTTGCATACATGTGATGATGGCACTATCAGAAGTTTTTCTTTTCTTAGTTTTTTTAATATCATCACTTGACGCAAATTTGCGTTTTCGGCCTTGCTCCTTCAATTTTTCATCAACCTCAACAACACTGGACTGCGTACTGTCATCTAGCGTACTGTCATCTAGCGTACTGTCATCTAGCGTATCGCTTGCAGCTGCATCTGAGCTTGCAACGTGTAGGACCATTTCAGGTCGTGACTCTGGAATAAAAAGTAGCAGAAAGGATGTAGTGTACCCTCATGATAAGTTGCAATATTGGTGGATAATCTTGCTTTCGAAAATTCTAAATCAAATACGAATTACGCAGTGGCTGGAGGTACTGCAGCCGTCGTTCGTTGAAGCCCCTTTTTGGCGTTAGGGTTAGGGTTAGAGTTAGGGTTAGGGTTAGGGTTCTGGCTCATCTAAACTCCTAAATCGTGAATTTATTTCTCAAGGCGTTAGTTCGAAATCTGGCGCCACCCGCCGCCATCTTTGTCTCGTTAAGTATGAAAGAGAATGGACTGCCGTACCCGTAGCCACAGCGTACAAATTAAGTTTATTGCACAGATAATATGAAATTAATTATATATTCAAAATGCACATTACAAAATGAATACATATACAGATAATATTTTATATCGAAAAGTATGTATATCTATATAAAAGATAATATACAGGTAGGGGAGACCAGGGACAATTGTAACACGGGGCAAATGTAACAGAGGCCCTCATTCCTAGTAGAAACGTGCTATATCATATATGTATACGCTCTTCACAGCGCATGCACATTTCATTGCCCCACATGCTGTCCTGAGGGTAGGCAGGTTTACGCATCCAGATGAGACGGGATACTAGAGAAGCGTTGCTGAAAGGAGATGTTGATCCCAATTGCGCTGAAGCGCAGATCTTTCGCGCAGTTCCGCGGCAAGGCGCA
>NW_014578363.1:8904-11256 GCF_000485595.1 Priapulus caudatus
TATATATATATATAGTATACTATATATATATATATATATATATATATATATATATGAATATCTACATCATACATGTCAATTATCGTAGGTAATGGTATGTAGAACAGCGTTACAGGTGCCCGTGGGTCAACAGAAATTCGCTAGATACTGCTTGCATTGAAATATGAATATATGAAAGTTTCAAACGTGTTTTTAGATGAATGATTATTGCTATACAGTCAGTATACCGTTATTTATTGTTTGCTATTCTTAGCAAGAATCTATTGACTATTCTTAGGCTTAGTAGATGATCTGGTAAAACAATGCGGATACCATTTTCCTGAGCTCCTGCAGTATCAATAATAATAGATCTATGAGCTTCTGCAGAATCAACATTCGTAGACGCAGAACCTGCACATGTATGCAGTGATACATCCATAAGTGTTGGGAAAACTTTCACGCAATTCCCTCACTGATATATCGTCGCCATTTCGTTGCAATGAATTGTGGGATACTTCCCCAAGTGAGCGGCTCGGCTAGCGGGTCACTTCGGCCTCACCCGGGTAACGCAAAAATACCGCGTGACTGCCAAATCGAACGTATTTGGGGCTGGCCCGAGTAGACCGAGGTTAACTTGGGGAAGCAAATCGAACGCACTACGTTAGTTAGCTTACCGACTTTACTTGGGGTGTGGAGTGGGGTCAGCTAACAGACTTTACTTGGGGTGTGGGGGTAGGGTCAGCTAACAGACTTTACTTGGGGTGTGGGGGTAGGGTCACGTTTGACATCACGTTAGTTAGCTCACCGACTTTACTTGGGGGTGGGGTGGGGTCACGTTTACCATCACGTTAGTTAGCTAACAGACTTTACTTAAGGTGTGGGAGTGGGGTCACGTTTGGCATCACGTTAAGCTGGGTTTACACTACCGACTTTTGTTGGCGAATTGGCGAGTTGTACCAATTTCGCAATTCGGCAACTCCGAGTTGGCGAAAATAGAACATGTTCTAATCTCCCAACTAGTTTCTATCGATCGGCTGGCTGGTCGCGCAACTTTTGCGTTTACACTGCCGATTGTCGGTTTCATAGTTGAGAAGTTTGTCCAATTCGCCAATTCGCCAACACAAAGTCGGTAGTGCAAACCCAGCTTTAGTTAGCTTACCAACTTTACTTGTGAAGCGCGATGCACTATTGGGATGTTGTTCCATGTCTAAATTTGGAATTGAATGTCAGATTGGAAATTTACATGGTTGTGATAATATTAGTATTCTATCTACTGTATATACATTATTATTATATAGCTGACGTGTGACAGGGCTGTTTGTATCATCGGGGCCGTAGCCTCTGGGGGCAAGGGGGCAGCTGCCCCCTCCCTAGATTTTGGAGCAAAATTAAAAAATAAGCTAATAATCGTAAATAACCCTAACGTGACATTTTTGGTCACTTATCCGTGAAAGCCTTGTCTCAGACCCACCCCCACCACACTATCGACGTCGATCAAGAGCTGCGCCCGTCGCTCATCGTTACACAGTCGAGTCATTAAATTTTGCCCCCCGCCGAGGAATTTGCTCAGCCTACGGCCCTGATCATGGACTATAATTGAGGATGACGGTGAGAAACTAAACCAGAGTCCTACCCGTCGGTTTTTCGTCGCGCTGGCTGATCATCTCCACAAACCCGTCCTCGCGGTTTTCGACATTTTGACGAAGTTGTTCGACTACCTTCTCTAAGTTCGCGATGTCGTCTTTGCTCGACGCCCATTCGTCTTTGCTCGACGCCCATTCGTCTTCCATGTTGGTGACGATTTCGTTCAGCCATTTTATTTCCTATATATAGACGTCGTACATCGTGCGTGAGAAATGCGCACGCAAAAAAAAGAGAGAAACGCCAACTGAGAGAGAGAGAGAAAACTGACGAACGCGGGCGAATATATATAGGACGGGTGTGCTGTCGTACGGTGCATTTCTAAAGCAATGTACTCGAATATGTTTGAACGTATAAGTGAATGTGATCCTCATTGAATGTAATCGATTAAATTATTTGGCAATGAGTTTACCGAGCTTTGGTCTCGCTAATTGGTGAGATAGGGGCGGTGTGAGGGTATTTGAAGCGGCATGGAAGATGCTGTAAGAAATAAGGACAGGGAGATGGATCCTTCTTACTTCGTCCTTGTCCTTGCCCGCTTCCAGTTCCTCTAAGCGGCGGCCATGTTCCGTCAGCGTCTTGAGTAGAACGTCGTGATCCTTGGCACTCAGTACTGTAAAGTCCTGTTCGTTTTCCAGCTGAATACAAATACATCGCAGTTTTGTAGTTATGCCATCTGTATCATGTGTGTGTGTGTGTGTGTGTGTGTGTGTGTGTGTGTGTGTGTGTGTG
>NW_014578363.1:12900-15898 GCF_000485595.1 Priapulus caudatus
CAACAACAACAACAACAACAACAACAACAACAACAACAACAACAACAACAACAACAACAACAACGAATAACAAACAGCAACAACAACAACGAACAACAACAAACAACAACGAACAACAACAACGATACCTTCGCTATCTGCCACGAGTCGCTCTGCCATTGCTTGGAGTCGGAGTTATTCCAATAGATGTATTTCGCATTGATATGCATCTTCTTGACGTGGTCCCCCCATCTGCGACACACGTTGCACTCTGTCTGGTGCCGCTCATCAGCTTTGTTGTTGTCGACGAACGGACAAGGCTCGGGTCCTAGTTTTTCTAGCAGCTCGGCGTGCCAGCGTTCCATCTCAGCTGCATGACGGAAGCGTCACCTTAATTCATGCGGCTTATCTAACGCGGCTGGGGCGTAGCTCTATCTTACTCATATAATATTCGTAAATATTACGAAGGAACTATAACGAGGACGGAAAGAGACAAAGTAGATCAAATAGACAGCTCAACACTGCGGATCGCAGTAGAAAACGCCTCAGGTTTGCAACTATCTAAAAAATAAGGGAGAGAATTCCAATACGGATTGGCAGAGATAAAGAATCTAAGCTAGTCAGATTAGGGCCGTAGGCTGAACAAATTCCTATTCAAATTTGCTCAACTATGTAATGATGACCGACGGGCGCAGCTCTTGATCGACGTCAATAGTGTGGTGGGGTAGGTCAGAGACAAAGATTTCTCGGATAAGTGACCGAAAAAATCACGTTAGGGTTATTTACGATTATTAGCTAAGCTTACTTTTTAATTTTGCTCCAAAATCCAGAGGGGGTAGCTGCCCCCCTTTCCCCAGAGGCCACGGCCCAACTTTACAGTCCCCTTAGCGGAGAGCTAACTAATCGCTAGCGATTTAATACATACGTAAGAAAACCTTTGTTTGACATTGTTTGACATTGTTTGATCGTCATTTGTATAGCTAGTATTGTGCTTGTTGTTGACTGGATAATTTATCAATTGATAAAGTAGGCCTACATTAAGTGAGATCTTACAACTCATACGCCGTAGTGATTACAAACAGCAAGCCTCAGGGCTTAGCTATACGCTACGGCTATAGGTATACTAAGTAGGGCGCTCCGGACAAAAAATAATTTTCCGTATCGCGAAATTCCGTAACCAGAATCTGTTTTTTTTTAATTGACATTCATTGAATGATGGTAGATGCGTTTCTACGAAAGGATTTTCGGCCGCAGCTCGGCATCCCCCGATCTTTCCCGAAGTAAAACTATATTGACTATTTCACAATGGGATGCAGAAAAGCGTTGTACGTTGGAGTACACTGGCACAGTTACGCGCCAGGAAACACTGTGATAGATAAATATGAATTATCTAATGATATATAAAATATATAGGCGAGTTCTTTTACTAAAAAAACACCCGTTTTTATGCTCCTCTAAAGTTTACATAAGAGCAAAATTTCGTTTCGTATCGCGAGTGAAGTGGTCACTATTTACGCGTTAATTACGTACTTAGCCGAGACTATTGTATAGAGCAGGGGGTGATCTTTGCGGCCCCGGGGGAAGGGGCACTCCATATATATTGGTAGGTATGTGCCGCGGGAGAGACCCCCATTTTCAACCCTAAACTTCCGTTCCAGTGCATCGCATTTTTAAGAATATCTCGTTCCAGAGCATCACAAGTTTAGTTACCATGCATGCAGATCTTACATGTTTGCCGTTCCGCGGAGACCCTAGTTTTTAAAATTTAATTTGGGTTGGGTAACTTACTTTCAAGTTTTTGCTTGTGCGTGTGTGTTGTGTGTGTGTGTGCGCGCGCGCGCGAACTGAAAATTGTGATCTCTGTCTGGGTCATGTTTTTCTCTCCTGTACATAATACAACAATTATTGGTTCAAGTGCTACAGCATAGATTTTAAAGCAAATCACAGTTCCCCCACAGTTCCGGAGACCCCCTCTTTTAAACGTGTCCAGTTCTATAGCATAGCGTTTCACCAAAATCCTAGTTCCGGCGACTCCCATTTTCAAACATAGCCAGTTCCAGAGCATCCCACATTCAACAAACATTAGTTCCAGAGACCCCAATTTTCAGGTCTGAGTTGGTTCCAGAGCCCACCATTTTTGACTTCGCAGTTGCACATACTTACCATAATGTTGGGTGAGTGCCCCCCCCCTACCCGGGTTTGCGGCTTGCGTGCGTGTGTAGGAATTCATTACCTATAACAATTGCCTGCCACGTCGCACCTTGCAGCAATCATTCTGACTATTATTCAGAATCCAAGGTCGCACAACGATCAAAGTCCATTTCGTTCATTTTGTTTCTGTGTCGTAGTGCAAAATAGAACGCACGTTGAAATACAAATTCACCCGATCGACTCCATTGATTATAGTTAGAGCTCGCATTTATCTTAAAGGGATATCCGTGGGAAATTCCTCTAAACTTTTCATTTTAGACAATCTTATAGGATATTAGATTATATCAAGTATATAGATCTAACCCAGTCCTGTTGATGCATCACACTATAGGCGTCAAGAGATGTCTTTATATTAACCAAAACATGGTGCGTGGATACACTTATAGAAGTCAGGGGCGGCGCCACAGGGAGGGCAGGGGGGGCGGTCGCCCCCCCCTATCATTTGCAAGAGAAAGGAAAGAAGAAGAAGAAAAAGAAAAAGAAAAGAAAAAGAAAAAGAAAAGGAAAAGAAGAAGAAGAAAAAGAAACATCTTGCAAATGATGGGTGGGGTGGGGGGTCACCCCCCTCCCCATCATTTGCAAGAAAAGGTAAAGAAGAAGAAGATTCTTGCAAATAATAGGGGGATCGCCCAAAAATGAGTGATGTAGCCTACAAGCTGGACCACTTTCATCGAAAAATCGAAAAATTAAGTGTCGAAATTCAATCAGTCTGTGATTAATTTGATAATCGATGTCAAGGTGTTATTTCCTTGGGAGTCCCAAGTTGGGACCATCATGTGTCGATGATGCTGTTTCCCGGCGGAAAGGT
>NW_014578363.1:17605-19530 GCF_000485595.1 Priapulus caudatus
TGGATCCGGATTACCACCAAAATGTAATCAATTATAACTTACCCCATTTCTGACCTATCCTGAAAATTGTATTAATGAATGAATGTATTAATTAATTAATTAATTGGATCCGGATCACCACCAAAATGTAATCAATTCTAAGTTACCCCATTTCTGACCTATTATGACAATTTTATGAATGAATGAATTAATGAATTAATTAATTGGATCCGGATCACCACCAAAATCTCATCAATTCTAAGTTAGCCCATTTCTGACGTATCCTGAAAGTTTTACGACAATCCGTCCATAACTTTTTCAGTTAGGCTGTACACAACCCACAAACCAACAAACCCACAAACCCACAAACCAACAATCAGTCAAACACAAGCCGGTGAAAACATAACCTCCGCCAAGCCCTTAGCGGAGGTAATAATAATAAAAAGAACAACAACAACAACGAATAACGAACAACAACAACAATTAGCAACAACAACGACAACAACGAATAACGAATGACGAATAACAACAATAACAACAACATCAACAACAACAACAACAACAACTAACAACAACAACAACAACAACAACAACAACAACAACAACAACAACAACAACAACAACAGCAACAAAAATAACGATAAAAGCAATAATATTATTAAAATAATAATAAGAAGAACAACAACAACGAATAACGAACAACAACAACAACAACAACAACAACAACAACAACAACAACAACAACAACAACAACAACAACAACAACAACAACAACAATAACAATAACAACAATAACAAAACCAACAATAACAATAACAAAAACAACAACAACAACAACAATAACAAAAACAACAACAACAACAACAACGAACAGCAACAACAACAACGAACAACAACAACAACAACAACAACAACAACAACAACAACAACAACAACAACAACAACAACAACGATACCTTCGCTATCTGCCACGAGTCGCTCTGCCATCGCTGGCAGTCGGAGTTCTTCCAGTTGATGACTGTCGCATTGATATGCATCTTCTTGACGTGGTCCCGCCATCCGGGACACACGTTGCAGTTGCACTGGTGCCGCTGTTTAGACTTCTTGTTGTTGTCGACGAACGGACAACGCTCGGGTCCTAGTTTTTCTAGCAGCTCGGCGTGCCAGCGTTCCATCTCACCTGCGTGACGGAAGCGTCAGCTTAATTCATGCGGCTTATCTAACGCGGCTGGGGCGTAGCTCCATCTCACTCATATAATATTCGTAAATATTACGAAGGAACTATAACGAGGACGGAAAGAGACAAAGTTGATCAAATAGACAGATCAACACTGCGGATCGCAGTAGAAAAAGCCTCAGGTTTGCAACTATCTAAAGAATAAGGGAGAGAATTCCAATACGGATTGGCAGAGATAAAGAATCTAAGCTAGTCAGATCAGGGCCGTAGGCTGAGCAAATTCCTAGGGGGGGGGGGCAAAATTTCACGACTCAACTATGTAATGATGACCGACGGGCGCAGCTTTTGATCGACGTCCATAGTGTGGTAGGGGTGGGTCAGATACAATTAAGGCTTTCACGGATAAGTGACCGAAAAAATCACGTTAGGGTTATTTACGATTATTAGCTAAGCTTACTTTTTAATTTTGCTCCAAAATCCAGAGGGGGCAGCTGCATGCCCCCCTTTCCCCAGAGACCACGGCCAAACTTTACAGTCCCTTAGCGCTGACTAATCTCTAGCGATTTAAAGGTACAGTTCGCGGTCCGTCTGAATGACTTCCTTCTACTGTACAGTTGATAGTCTCCGATAGACTTCAATCAGTACAGTTCATATTCGAATTCGTATTCATATTCGTATTTAATCGTTTTGTTCAGTTCATAGTGCGGTTGCGTCCGCATTGATAAAAAGCACAACTCATACAGCAGTACGCCGCGCGATACGTAAGTAG
>NW_014578363.1:21382-26933 GCF_000485595.1 Priapulus caudatus
AAAGCCTCAGGTTTGCAACTATCTAAAGAATGAGGGAGGGAATTCCAATACGGATTGGCAGAGATAAAGAATCTAAGCTAGTCAGATCAGGGCCGTAGGCTGAGCAAATTCCTAGGGGGGGGGGCAAAATTTCATGACTCAACTATGTAATGATGACCGACGGGCGCAGCTTTTGATCGACGTCCATAGTGTGGTAGGGGTGGGTCAGATACAAGGCTTTCACGGATAAGTGACCGAAAAAATCACGTTAGGGTTATTTACGATTATTAGCTAAGCTTACTTTTTAATTTTGCTCCAAAATCCAGAGGGGGCAGCTGCATGCCCCCCTTTCCCCAGAGACCACGGCCCAACTTTACAGTCCCTTAGCGGAGAGCTGACTAATCGCTAGCGATTTAAAGGTACAGTTAGCGGTCCGTCTGAATGACTTCCTTCTACTGTACAGTTGATAGTCTCCGATAGACTTCAATCAGTACAGTTCATATTCGAATTCGTATTCATATTCGTATTTAATCGTTTTGTTCAGTTCATAGTGCGGTTGCGTCCGCATGGATAAAAAGCACAACTCATACAGCAGTACGCCGCGCGATACGTAAGTAGGGCGCTCCGGACAAAAAAGGATTTTCCGTATCGCGTTTTTTAAAAATTGACATTCATTGAATGATGGTAGATGCGTTCCTACGAAAGGATTTTTGGCCGCAGCATCCCTCGATCTTCCCCGATGTAAGCACAAGTATGATTGCAAGTAAAATTATATTGACTATTTCACGATGTGATGCAGAAAAGCGTTGTACTTTGGAGTACACTGGCACAGTTACGCGCCAGGAAACACTGTGATAGATAAATATGAATTATCTAATGATATAACAAATATATAGGCGAGTTCTTTTACTAAAAAACACCCGTTTTTATGCTCCTCTAGAGTTTACATAAGAGCGAAATTCGTATCGAGAGTGAAGTACGTGCTCACAATTTACGCGTTAATTACGTACTTAGCCGAGACTATTGTATAGAGCGGGGAGGGGGGGGGGTTCTTTGCGGCCCGGGGGGAGCGGGCACTCCATATATATCAGGAGATATATTGCATGGTAGGTATATGTGCCGCGGGAGAGACCCCCATTTTCAACCCTAAGCTTCCGTTCCAGTGCATCGCATTTTTAAGAATCGATCCATATCTCGTTCCAGAGCATCACAAGTTTAGTTACCATGCAGATCTTACATGTTTGCCGTTCTGCGGAGACCCTAGCCCGACCAGGCTGTGCGACGGATTGTCTATACGGACGGTATTCTAACCCTAGCAATACCGTTTCTTGGAGCTACGGAGACCCTAGTTTTTAACATTTCATTTGGTTTGGTAAACTTACTTTCAAGTTTTTGCTTGTGTGTGTGTGTGTGTGTGTGTGTGTGTGTGTGTGTGCGTGTGCGTGTGCGTGTGCGCGCGCGCGCGCGTGTGTGTGTGTGTGCGTGCATTCATCTCAGAATTCGTTCATATTCAGCGGTCATATTGTGTGCGTGCATTCATCTCAGAATTCGTTCATATTCAGCGGTCATATTATTCAGAATCCAAGGTCGCACGAACATCAAAGTCCATTTCGTTCATTTTGTTTGCATGTCGTAGTGCAAAATAGCACGCACGTTGAAATACAAATTCACCCGATCGACTCCATTGATTATAGTTAGAGCTCGCATTTATCCTAAAGGGATATCCGTGGGAAATTCCTCTAAACTTTGCATTTTAGACAATCTTATAGGATATTAGATTATATCAAGTATATAGATCTAACCCAGTCCTGTTGATGCATCACACTATAGGCGTCAAGAGATGTCTTTATAATAACCAAAACATGGTGCGCGGATACACTTATAGAAGTGTATATATACGTAGTTCTAACAACGTAGTGCTAACAACGTCCTGATCTCGTGCCTCGAGGTTTCATAAGAATAAGAAATGCGCTTCAGAGAAACCATACGACATGCGAGAGAAATCGCACGGACAGCGCTGTATATATATATCGAGAGTCCATAATAGAGATTTATTAATAGGTCTATAATAGATTNTCTCTTCTCTCTCTCTCACTCGCTCTGTTACTTCTCTCTCTCTCTCTCTTTGTTTCTATTCTCTCTCTCTCTCTCTCTCTTTGTTTCTTCTTCTCTCCCTCTCTGTCTCTCTCTCTCTCTCTCTCTCTCTCTCTCTCTCTGCCTAACCCTAACCTTTGGATGGGTCCCGCAATGAGTACTGGTGTTCATTATATTGCAGCGTAGACGCGCTCCAAACTACAAAAAGAATAGAGTTTAGTAGAGCAGATACAGATACACTGAGAGACAGAGAGAAATACCGAGAGAGAGTAAGAGAGAAAATGAGGGCGAGACAGAGAGAAAGAGAGAAAAAGGGAAGAGAAGGGGAGGGAGAGCGAGAGAGGTAGTGGCAGTGAGAGAGAGAGAGCAAGAGAAAGAGAGTGAGAGAGAGAGTGAGAGAGAAAGAGAATGAGAAAGAGCGAGAGAGTGAGAGAGAGAGAGAGAGAGAGAGAGAGAGAGAGAGAGTGAGAGCGAGTGAAAGAGAAAGAGAGAGAGAGACAGCGGGGGAGACAGAACGCCAAGACAACATACCCGCAGTCGTCTGCTGGGTCCGTCCGCTCCCGATAGTCGTCTGTTGGGACGCGCCGCAACGCTGCGATGCTCCTGGTCCGTCCGCGAACGTCACCACTTCATCCGGAAATGATTGCAGTTCCGGTTCCGGTTGATCTGAGACCTGGAAGGATGTTGGTCGATCCGGGAATGGATCTAGTTGATCCGGGATCGGTAACGATTGCGGTCGGTCCGGGAACAGTTCCGGTTGATCGGGGACCCGTTCCGGTTGATCTGACACTGGAAAAGATGTTGGTCGATCTGGTTGATCCGAGATCGGTAACGATCGTGGTCGATCCGGGAACGATTCCTGTTGAACCGGGACTGTGAACGATTCCGGTTTCACCAGGACTAATTCGAATCGATCCGGGAACGATTCCCGTTGAACCGGGACTGTGAACGATTCCGGTTGCGCCAGGACTAATTCGGATTGATCCAAGAGAGATCCTGATTGATCCAACCCCGATGAAGCTCCCGATTTATCCGGAACCTGGAACGATTCCGTTTGATCCGGGAACATCGGACGCGGAAGATCCCTGGCTTCCGGTCCCTGCCGGGCGGCGGCGGCGGCGGCGGAGGAACACGTGACGTCATCGTCGCGCGGCGGGAGGACGAGGATGCTCTCGTAGGAAGCTGCGCGCTCCGCTTCCGGCGCGGATCGCCGCGTCGCCGCGTGGTCTCTCCACGAGGGGGCGCCATCGCCACCGCCGTCGTCGTCGTCGTCGTCGTCGTCGGCGGCGGCGGCGGCGGCGGCTTCTCCTGGGCCTATCGACCGTGGCTCGGCAGCAGGCAGCGCGGGCCTAGCGACGGAGGCGGGCGGCAGGGCGACGCACGCGTTGTTGGCATCTCGTGTCGGTGCTGCCACCTGTCTGGCCGCCATCGCCGGCACGTCGCCGGCCGACACGGTGTGGTTGAGCGTCGTGGAGAAGGAGACGTTGCCGCACTGCACGTCTAGACGAGAAACACCGCAGGAGAGACACATCGTGAGTGCAGGTGGAGGGGAGGGTTATGGTCACGGTCGGGGTCGGCGTGGGGTCGGGGCGGGGATGGGGGTGGGGGGGTGGTCGGCGTCCGGGTGGAGTGGGGGGGGGGTGGGTGAGGGAGGCAGGGTTAGTTAGCTCACCGACTTTACTTGGGGGTGGGGTGGGGTCACGTTTGACATCACGTTAGTTAGCTAACAGACTTTACTTGGGGTGTGGGGGTGGGGTCACGTTTGACATCACGTTAGTTAGCTCACCGACTTTACTTGGGGTGGGGGGGTCACGTTTGGCATCACGTTAAGCTGGGTTTACACTACCGACTTTATGTTGGCGAATTGGCGAGTTGGACCACTTTCGCAATTTGGCAACTCCGAGTTGACGAAAATAGAACATGTTCTAATTTCCCAACTAGTTTCTATCGATCGGCTGGCTGGTCGCGCAACTTTTGCGTTTACACTGCCGATTGTCGGTTTCATAGTTGGGAAGTGGTTCAATGAGTGGGAATGGTCCAATTAATATAATAAGTGGTCCAATTCGCCAATTCGCCAACACACAGTCGGTAGTGTAAACCCAGCTTTAGTTAGCTTACCAAATTTACTTGTGATGCGCGATGCACTATTGGGATGCTGTTCTATGTCTGACGATGCTTCTATCATCACAACTGAAAACAAGACAAATGACGTCAAATCGCAGCAGCGTCCAGATTGTTAAAACTCGGCCATATGTCGCCTGCCACACAGACTTTATGTGAACCCGCCGTCTCTATGTTAGATTTGGAATTGAATGTCAGATTGGAAATTTACATGGTTGTGATAATAATAGTATTCTATCTACTGTATATACATTATTGTTATATAGTTGACGTGTGACAGGGCTGTTTGTATCATCAGGGCCGTAGACTCTGGGGGCAAGGGGGCAGCTGCCCCTCCCTAGATTTTGGAGCAAAATTAAAAAATAAGCTAATAATCGTAAATAACCCTAACGTGACATTTTTGATCACTTATCCGTGAAAGCCTTGTCTTAGACCCACCGCTACCACACTATCGACGTCGATCAAGAGCTGCGCCCGTCGCTCATCGTTACACAGTCGAGTCATTAAATTTTGCCCCACGCCTAGGAATTTGCTCAGCCTACCGCCCTGATCATGGACTATAATTGAGGATGACGGTGAGAAACTAAACCAGAGTCCTACCCGTCGGTTTTTCGTCGCGTAAACTCAATTCCATAAGTCGTTGTTTCATCTCCACCAACTCGTCCTCGCAGTTTTCGACATTTTAATGAAGTTGTTTGACTACCTCCTCTAAGTTCGCGATGACGTCTTTGCTCCACGCCCATTCGTCTTTTATGCAGGTGACGATTTCCTTCAGCCATTTTAATTCCTATATATAGACATCGTACATCGTGCGTGAGAAATGCGCACGCAAAAAAAAGAAAGAAACGCCAACTGAGAGAGAACAAAAATTGACGAACGCGGGCGTATATATAGAGCACAGGCACTTGAAGCGTTTCAATAAAATATAATGCTAAATAAATACGAAATCTATTTACTACCAAATTCATAATGTTTCTATACTCTCTTTCACCAATTATTGCCGACAATTTCCTGTAAATTCCGTCCAATTGCTCATCTGTAAACACACGCCGCCGCCATTGCTGCTGCGCTGCACACTGACACATAAATATATATAGTGTGTATATAACATAAATATATAGGCCTACAATAACTATATATTTATGTGTCAGTGTTATATATATTTATGTGTCCGTGTGCAGCGCAGCAGCAGTGGCGGCGGCGTGTGTTTACAGATGAGCATTTGGACGGCATTTACAGGAAATTGTCGGCAATAATAGGTGAAAGAGAGTATAGAAACATTAAGAATTTGGTAGTAAATAGATTTCGTATTTATTTAGCATTATATTTTATTGAAACGCTTCAAGTGCCTGTGGGT
>NW_014578363.1:29820-40706 GCF_000485595.1 Priapulus caudatus
GACAGAATCTCTAACATCAACTAGCAGTTGCTAACATTATACCAATCCTGACACAGTGCATGATAGAAGGCGAATACACATACGTTCATAGGGAAACGAATTGTATAGTGAAAAAACTGTGAAGGGAAATGAATTGTAAATGGAAAGAACTGTAAAGCGTAACCTATAGCGGCGGGATATGACTTGCCTTTCTCGTTAACTTGCTATTGACAAGGTCGTCGAAACGTTTGCAGTTCTTGATGAGATTAAAAATTCCAGACGCGTCCGTCTCGTCTGGGCCGCCCACCTTCCACTGACCAGAGTTCATGAAGAGCTAGACAAGCGAGAAGAAAAATGCCATGTTATTATGTTCTCAGTTGTGAGTATAGTAAGATCCTTATGAACAACAAAAATAATGATAAAAACAATAATATATAATAATAAGAAGAACAACAACAACAACGAATAACGAACAACAACAACAACAACAACAACAACAACAACAACAACAACAACAACAACAACAACAACAACAACAACAACAACAACAACGAACAACAACAACAACAACAACAACAACAACAACGATACCTTCGCTATCTGCCATGAGTCGCTCTGACATCGCTGGCAGTCGGAGTTCTTCCAGTGGATGCCTCCCGCATTGATATGCATCTTCTCGACGTTGTCCCGCCATCCGGGACACACGTTGCACTGGTGCCGCTGTTTAGACTTCTTGCTGTTGTCGACGAACGGACAAGGCTCGGGTCCTAGCTCTTTTAGCAGATCGACGTGCCAGAGTTCCATCTCACCTGCATGACGGAAGCGTCAGCTTAATTCATGCGGCTTATCTAACGCGGCTGGGGCATAGCTCCATCTCACTCATATAATATTCATAAATATTACGAAGGAACTATAACGAGGACGGAAGGAGACAAAGTTGATCAAATAGACAGATCAACACTGCGGATCGCAGTAGAAAATCCGCAGGTTTGCAACTATCTAAAGAATAAGGGAGAGAATTCCAATACGGATTGGCAGAGATAAAGAATCTAAGCTAGTCAGATCAGGGCCGTAGGCTGAGCAAATTCCTAGGGGGGTGGGGGGGCAAAATTTCATGACTCAACTATGTAATGATGACCGACGGGCGCAGCTCTTGATCGACGTCCATAGTGTGGTAGGGGTGGTGGGTCAGAGACAAGGCTTTCATGGATAAGTAACCGAAAAAATCACGTTAGGGTTATTTACGATTATTAGCTAAGCTTACTTGTTAATTTTGCTCCAAAATCCAGAGGGGGTATAGCTGCCCCCCCCCCTTCCCCAGAGGCCACGGCCCAACTTTACAGTCCCCTTAGCGGAGAGCTGACTAATCGCTAGCGATTTTAAGGTACAGTTCGCGGTCCGTCTCAATGACTTCCTTCGTATTTAATCGTTTTGTTCAGTTCATAGTGCGGTTGCGTCCGCATGGAAAAAAAGCACAACTCATACAGCAGTACGCCGCGCGATACATAAGTAGGGCGCTCCGGACAAAAAATGATTTTCCGTATCGCGAAATTCCGTAACCAGAATCTGTTTTTTTTTTTAATTGACATTCATTGAATGATGGTAGATGCGTTCCTACGAAAGGATTTTCGGCCGCAACATCCCCCGATCTTTCCCGATGTAAGCACAAGTATGATTGCAAGTAAAATTATATTGACTATTTCACGATGTGATGCAGAAAAGCGTTGTACTTTGGAGTACACTGGCACAGTTACGCGCCAGGANGTGTGTGTGTGTGTGTGTGTGTGTGCGCGCGTGCGCGTGTGCGTGTGCGTGTGCGTATGCGTGTGCGTGTGTGTGTGTGTGTGTGTGCGTGCGTTCGTGCGTGCGCGCGTGTGTGTGTGTGTGCGTGCGTGCGTGCGCGTGTGTGCGCGTGTGTGTATACAATTTTATCTAGTATTATATACATATATATATATTCTACCTCAGCACGTGCATACGCGCGCACACCGCCCTCATTTATGCATGATATTTATTTACTTACTTTATTACTTATTACTTTATTACTTATATACTTTATTACTTATATATACGTATTACATCATTGCACACGTCCGTGATCCTACCTTTACTCGCTCGCACCTCTTCTACTACGCTACACGTCTGATAGGGAGCCGCCGTGCTTGTGAACTGGGCTTTCGGTACGGATTCGGCGCTACGCCTCGTTATCATGGCTTCACTGCTTCCAGACTACCTGCACTACGACAAGATTCTACAACAAAAATTCGGCAGCAGTAGTGACATCCGCTACGAGCCGCTAGATGGCAGCAGCGGCAGCAGCCGCACAACTACGATGCCAAAGAAGCCGTCGCCGCTCGTCGCCGGCCTCGTCAAGCTGCAGCTCGTCGTTGACGCGTTGCTGGCGACGGCCACCAGGAAGGCTCTCGACGTGCTCGGTCTCCACGAAGCCAAGGCGGTGACGATGCAACAAGATGGCAGACGAACGAACGCCGTCGTCATGATGGGTGCGGCGGCAACGACCGATCCAGACGTGTCCGCACGGGCGGTGGGGGCAATGACGTCAGGATATGTAGATGAGATTATTAATCGCGATAATGATTCATTATAAATAATGTCATAATGCCAATAATATTAACGAATAACAACTAATAATAATATAATTAACAAATATAAACGAAAAAATAGTGTACACACACACGCTCACGCACAAGCACGCACGCACAAGCACGCACGAAAGCACGCACGCACGCACGCACACATATATATATACATTCAAGAGCTAATAATACCCTTTAGGTATTATTAGCGCTTGATATATTCTACCTCAGAACTTACATACGCTCGCACACCGCCCTCATTTATGCATTCTATTTATTTATATACTTTATTACTTATATATACGTATTACATCATTGCACACGTCCGTGCATGATTTACCTTTACTCGCTCGCTCCTCTTCTACTACGCTACACGTCTGATAGGGAGCCGCCGTGCTTGTGAACTGGGCGCCGAATCCGTACCGAAAGCGTGCGGACACGCCCGGATCGGTTGTTGCCGCCGCACCCATCATGACGACGGCGTTCGTTCGTCTGCCATCTTGTTGCATCGTCACCGCCTTGGCTTCGTGGAGACCGAGCACGTCGAGAGCCTTCCTGGCGGCCTTCGATAGCCACGAGTCGGCGCCAACGCCGTCGACGATTGGCTGCAGCTTGACGATGCCGGCGACGAGCGGCGACGGCTTCGACGGCATCGTAGTTGTGCGGCTGCTGCCGCTGCTGCCATCTAGCGGCTCGTAGCGGATGTCTCTACTGCTGCCGAATTTCTGCTGTAGAATCTTGTCGTAGTGCAGGAGTCTGGAAGCAGTGAAGCCATGATGACGAGGCGTGAGGCGGTGGAAGGGGCGGGGCGATGACGTCAGGATATGCAGATGAGATTATTAATCGCGATAATGCTTCATTATAAATAATGTTATAATGGCAATAATATTAACGAATAATAACTAATAATAATATAATTAACTAATATAAACGAAAAAATAGTGTACACACACACGCTCACGCACGCGCACGCAAGCACACGCACGCACGAAAGCACGCACGCACGCACACGCACATACATATTTATATTAAAGAGCTAATAATACTCTTTAGGTATTATAGCTCTTGATATATTCTACCTAAGAACTTACATACGCGCGCACACCGCCCTCATTTATGCATTCTATATATTTATTTACTTTATTACTTATATACGTATTACATCATTGCACACGTCCGTGCATGATTTACCTTTACTCGCTCGCTCCTCTTCTACTACGCTATAGGGAGCCGCCGTGCTTGTGAACTGGGCGCCGAATCCGTACCGAAAGCGTGCGGACACGCCCGGATCGGTCGTTGCCGCCGCACCCATCATGACGACGGCGTTCGTTCGTCTGCCATTTTGTTGCATCGTCACCGCCTTGGCCGTCAGCAGAGACGCTACCCGTCGGAGGTCGCCACCGTCGCCGAACCGACCGAGCCGCAGTTCCTTCTTAGCGGCAGCTGCTGCCACCTGGCAGGATCCGTGCTCGTCGACGCTGCTTGATCCGTCGAAGATGAGTCGAAAGCGAACGATGGCGACAAAGTTGCTTGTGACTTCTATGTTGGCGGCGCCCCAGTAGTGCTTGTCGAGGTACTCTTTCAGCATACCGATGCAATTGTCAGTTTCTGAAAATATAGCGGTCGTGAGAGAGGGTGATAGGGCGATAGGTAGAGAGAGAAAGAGAAAGGAAGAGAGAGAGAGAGAGAGAGAGAGAGAGAGAGAGAGAGAGGAGGAGAGAGAGAGNTCTCTCTCTCTCTCTCTCTCTCTCTCTCTCTTTCCCTCTCTCCCTCCCTCCATCCTTTTTTCTCTTCCACTCTTCCTCTCTCCCTCCCTCCTCCCTCCCACTCTCTCTGTGTGGTGTCATACCTTGCGCAGGCATGTTAAGCAAACGGAGAGCCTTGTAACAGGCGTTCTGCGAAGCTGCCTTCTTTGTCATCTTGCGTTCGCTCTCCGCACTGACTGGCATGACGAGTGTGCAGCGCCATCTACCGTCCACCACGTCCGTTTTATAACTCGGGGCGTCACTGCTAACGTTCTTGCTGGTCAGCTCTCTCTCAAGCGTCTGCACTGCATCTGCACCTGTAAGATGGTAGGCAGGTAAGGCGGTAGTCGCGTGGGTGTGTGTCGGGGTTGGGGTGACGGGCGGGAGGTGTGTACAATAACGCGATTGTTGGTAGAGGGCCCTTCCCCCGCTCCTCCTATCTCTCTCTCTCTCTTTTTCTCTCTCTCTCTCTCTCTCTCTCTCTCTCTCTCTCTCTCTTCTCTCGCTCTTACTCTCTCTCTCTCTCTCTCTCTCTCTCTCTCTCTCTCTCTCTCTCTCTCTCTCTTTCTCTCCCCAGCTCCTTCTCGCGCTCTCTTTCTCTCTGCCTAACCCTTACCTTTGGATGGGTCCCGCAATGAGTACTGGTGGTACGGCGTAGACACGCTCCAAATTATTGCTACGAGAAGAAATAAACCTACAAAAAGAATAGAGTTTAGTAGAGCAGAGACAGAGACACTGAGAGTCCGGAGAAATAGCGAGAGAGAGCGTGAGAGAAAATGAAAGAGAGACAGAGAAAAAGAGAGAAAATGGAAAGAGAAGGGGAGGGAGAGCGAGAGAGAGGGAGTGGCAGTGAGAGAGAGAGAGAGAGAAAGAGAAGGGGAGGAAGAGTCAGAGAGAGATAGAGTGGCAGTGAGAGAGAGAAAGAAAGAGGGGGGACAGAACGCCAAGACAACATACAGTCGAACCTGCATACAACAGCTACGCATGCACGCACAGCCGGTCGCTATACAGAGGGGCGTGACCGCTAACAGCGTACCTGTGATGCGGACGGCGGGAGCCAACTCGAACCATCCCCTGCTAGCGGCGGCCACCGCAGTCGTCTGCTGGGTACATCCGCTTCCGATAGACGTCTGTTTGGACGCGCCGCAACGCTGCGATGCTCCCGGTCCGTCCACTGTTGGATCGATAATACTACAAACTCTCTCAAACAGTACAAACTTTGTTTACTTCAAATTTTTTTTAAATTAGACCCCCTTAGATGCGTTTTCTGCGCGAGCAGGGGCGGGGACCACCTGGACCCATCCCCCCCCCTGTACACGCCTCTGCATCACAGCACCCCAACAACAAGCCCCCTCACGCACATGTCCGTGCCTGTCCACTTTCAATCATGTCTTTAATTCCACTTATTTCTATCCTCAAACGTTTCTCTGTAACAAATTGTGTAGACTTTATCGCCTCACATAATGACTTGCAGTCAGTTACACAGACCAGTGGTATTGTCATGGAATCAGGCACTCCAGTGGTAAGCTCTGCGAACAGTGCCGACAAAATACCATACCGCTATACCATCAGCCAAAGAAAGTGTCTCTGCGGCTAGGGTACTACGGACGGCCCTACAAATTTTCTTAGAACTCCAACATATTGGCACCAGTTTTCCATGTTCATCAACTAGAAAAATCAGATGCCCGCCCTGTGTGCTACCATCAGTCCGATTTCCGAGTGAAGCATCACAGTAGACAAACATTGATAACTGTCCTTTAAGACGTTGGAACTTGAGTGTTAATTTCTCAGAGCTGACCCTCTTAATTAGCTTATTACTTGCCAACAGATCACTCACTTTAGCATGTTTGATAGTCGCTGTCAAGTTACTAGCATCAAATATGATATCTGGTCTACTTTGGTGTGCTATCCACAAAATCTGACCGACTTTAGACCTTAATATCTGACGCTCGCTGTCCGTTACATCTGCATCTTTATGCAATGATCTGGCCTTGTCAATCTGAATAGGTGCACGACTTCAAGCGTATTCGTTCTGGTCGAGATAAATGCCCCCATTCTTGTACGAAAAATTCATGCCGATATACTTGAATGTTTCAGCATCTTAATTCTCTACCAACATTGAACGTTGTCCTGATACTTTCAATGATTGTTGTTTGAAACTCAGGAGTTCCTCCCCAAATGAAGTCGCTTACATGACAAGGCAGTATTCCCATCAATCTACCAGACTCGTCCAACCAGTAGAACACGGCCGGATCCACTTTGGAAACTTTTGCACCAAGTTCAATCATGACAGTGCGCACTCTGTTGTACCAATACAAAGATGCATCGTTCAGTCCATACACACACTTGTGAAGATGCCAGACTTTTCCATTGCAGTTTCCCTCTTTTGGCGGTTTGAGATAAATATCTCTTTTCAATTTATGTCCTTGTAGATATGCAGTTTTAATGTCCATTGACTGTGGTTTCCAATAGTTGTTTGCGATGATAGCTAGAATCATTTTCAACGATTCCGCCGCACACGTTGGCGAGTCCTTCTAAATGTCAGTTGCAATCTCCTCAAACCCCAATGGCAACCAGTTTCGCTTTCGGTATGATGCCCCCAGGAGTGTCTTTCGGGGTACTCACCCAACGTGTTGATAGACACTTTTGTCCAACATCCTCTACTTCCTCAAAGACCTCATATTTTCTCCAATTTTCAATTTCTGCTAACTTTGCGTCGCTAAAGGAGACATCGCTCGCCACTAGTACACTGTCATCCACTTGCTGAGGTTGTGGTACATGTGTGTAGGGTCCAACAACATTCACATCTGATAGCGGACTTATATCAACTGGCTGTATTTCACTCTCGGAGTTTATTATCATTATCGACATATTCCAAATTGTACCAATGTTTATATTTTCCATTTATATGTTTATATTTTCCATTCGCTTTTCCGGCTCGACTAAAAACTGTTGCAGTAACTGTTGCCCCAGTATCTCCATCTGTATAGATAATTACCTGTCCTGCTTTCACCACTGGTGTACATGCGGGTTCCTGTCTTGTAGCCGGTGATTCATGATCATCATCCGACGCATCATCAGCGACCACAGTTTCAGTGTGTACAGTCCTGTGTTCTGTATTTGTCGGGGTGATCTCCCCTGTTGGCTCCTTGCGATCAATCTCTGGATTGGCCACCTTTCTGAGTCTACACTAATGAACGCGAACCACTAGACGGCCATGTCGCATGACAACTACCACACCATCTCGTCCAATGACAACAGCGGGACCTTTTCACTCCAGACTGTCAGGACGCTTGTAGTAGACTCTATCACTAGGGTAAAAGACTGCACATATGGGCCGGATTTGCCCTCGTAACGCCCGTCTAATGCGTTCGGATCTTTCTGCCTCTGTGAATGCTCTCCTGGCCTCGAACAGTGACGCAATATGTTCTCCAACCACTCGACTGGTAGTTTGTCCTTCTAGTGCAGGTGGTTTATCTGTTAAGGCGGATGGCAAATTGGGGTTGAGACTAAACACCAGCTGATAGGCACTGTAACCATGAACGTTACAAAGACTGTTCTTGGCCATGAGTGTCCAACAGAGGCCAGTCTCCCAATCACAGTTTCTCTCGGATTTTACTTTCAAGAGAATCGAAGTGAGTGTCTGATTGTGTCTCTCCAGAGCACCATTGCTCCATGGGCTGTATGCCGCAGTCGTCTTCACTTCAATGTTGAAATTCTCGCACATGTCGTGTACCTCCCTATTGTTAAATTCACCCCCATTGTCACTGTACAATTTATGTGGAGCGCCAAAGATACTGATCCAATGATGAATGAATTTCTTCACAAATACTGAGCTCTGTTTGGTTCTGACAATACCTCCAGCACTGAGTCAGGCAAATTCATCCATTATGTGAAGATACCATGTCGACGTGTCCAACTCGTGTAGGTCAACTGCAACTGTTTCATTGAATGCGGAGGCCATTGGGAATCCCACTGCCTGTTTTGGAGGTGGTTTGTTGTGTTTTAGACAGATTTCACACTTTTTGCTCACATCATCAAGTAGTTTGGGAATTTCCGGATTCTTGGTACCAGCGCTTTCGATCAGTTTCTGAAGTTTAGCAGCCGACGCATGTCCAAATTGCTTGTGGAGTTTGATTAGTACTTTCCTAAGTTCAGCTTCAGTCTTAGCATCATCAACGATCAAAACATCAGCAGTAGTAAACTTGTCTCCACACACCTGACTGTCAGTCGCGTCCGAGTCGACAGCCTGTTTCTGCACATTGATAATGTAGTGTCCACTGGATGTGTACTCTAGCTTGACTGGCTTGTCAAACATAGTAGCCCTGTCTTTGTTGATATCAAGTACAGTTCTGGCCTTCTTTAGAGACGTTTTGCTGAGTAAGAGTGGTAGGTCAACAGCAAACACTTCAGTGTCACCAATAACTGCCGGAAGTACAACATTTTGGTACGATTTTACCTGAGCACCATCACCAAAACGGAAAGCTCGTCCACTACATTTCGTACTCACTGATTGTTTGTCTTCATTATTTAAATTGTCCACATAGTTCTCCAACCATTTTCTGCCACAAACAGTGCGAGTGCATGCAGTGTCTATAATTGCAGCACCATACGACTCAGCCATGAATACTTGTTGCATAGCATTTTCCTCTCGGACATGTAGTGTGAAATTACAGCTCTCACCTGTGGCTGTGCTGTCTTCTGTTACTTTCACTTTCTCAGCGTCTGAACGATGTTCACAATCTTTCGCCCAGTGGAATACAGACCGACAAATAGCACACTGTGAACGTCGCCCAAATCGATCAAAAGGGTTCGTGCCGCGCGTGTCTCGTTTGTCGACAGAATTTTTTTTCAGATTTGAGAGGATAGTAAGGTGGCTTCTTCTTAAACTGACAAGTGTACAACACCGATTCCTGCTTGATCGATATAGGTGTGTCACCAAATCCCCCAGTTGCACTGTCATGAATAGGGATCGCGCCAAAAATTCTTTTTAGTGCGGACTTCATAGTCTCAAATTTCAGATCTGGTTCGGCAGTAAGTCCTAATTGTCTATCTTTCTGTGTTCTATCTTCAATTTGTACTGTCTAATAGTTTGAACGTCAAAGCCGCATCTGGTAATACCATTTCGTACTTCTTGCACAGGTTGTATCTTTGTTCGAAATCCACAATGTAATCCGCTATGTTTGTTCCAGGGCTCATTTTGAAGTTTTCAAAGTCTTGTAAGGGGCGTACGAAAGATCGACTTTGTCACGGCAAAACAACTTATCTAATTGCCCAATCAGAGTGTCCAATCCCTCATCCTTGTTTAGATCTGCAACCTTAATTTCCAAAGCCTTGGCCCGTGCTTGGCCTTGTAAACATATTGTCACAGAAAGCGCCTGGCGCTTTTTTTCCAAGTCCGTGACGAGGCGCCAAACCTTAATTTCATTTTTCCACGTTTCATTGTCGTCGCCTGTCCCAAAAGCGGGTGGATTTTTATAGCCTGTAGCCATAATAAATCACACAGTAGTACAAACTAGCCTCTGCTACCAATGTTGGATCGATAATACTACAAACTCACTCAAACAGTACAGACTTTGTTTACTTCAAACAGCACATCACAGCACTCCAACAACAAGCCCCCTCACGCACATTCGCAAGCTGGGCTTCCGCTTCCGGTCCAGGCGGGAAAGGAGATAACTCTCATTAAGGTTGGCATGTATACAGATTTGGATGTATGGCAGTACATAGTTAACAACCACTTCATCAGGAAATGATCGCAGTTCCGGTTCCAGTTGATCTGAGACCTGGACGGATGGTGGTCGGTCCGGGTATGGATCAAGGTGATCCGAGATCGGTAACGATCGCGGTCGATCCGGGACCGGTTCTGGTTGATCTGACACTGGAAAGGATGTTGGTCGATCCGGGAATGGATACAGTTGATCCAAAATCGGTAACGATCGCGGTCGATCCGGGAACAGTTCCGGTTGATCCGGGACCGGTTCCGGTTGATCTGACACTGAAAAGGATGTTGGTCGATCCGGGAATGGATCCAGTTGATCCGGGATCGTTAATGATCACGGTCGCGCCAGGGGTAATTCGGATCGATCCGGGAGAGAAGCTCCCGATTCATCCGGAACCTGGAACGATTGCGTTCGATACGGGAACATCAGCCGCGGAAGATCCCTGGCTTCCAGTCCCCGCGGCACGGCGGCGGCATCTGGCATCGGTGCTTCCACCTGCCCGGCCACCATCGCCGGCACGTCGCCGGCCGACACGGTGTGGTTGAGCGTCGCGGAGAAGGAGACGTTGCCGCACTGCACGTCTAGACGAGAAACACCGCAGGAGAGACACATCGTGAGTGCAGGTGGAGTGGCGTCATGGTCGGGGTCGGCGTCCGGGTGGAGTGGGGGTGGGATTGGTGAAAAGAGCAGGGTTAGTTAGCTCACCGACTTTACTTGGCGGTGGGGTGGGGTCACGTTTGACATCACGTTAGTAAGCTCACCAACTTTACTTGGGGTGTGGGGGTGGGGTCACGTTTGACATCACGTTAGTTAGCTCACCGAATTTACTTGGGGTGTGGGGG
>NW_014578363.1:40746-46553 GCF_000485595.1 Priapulus caudatus
GCTACACAGTCAAGTCATTAAATGTAGCCCCCCCCCCCCGCCTAGGAATTTGCTCAGCCTACGGCCCTGATCATGGACTATAATTGAGGATGACGGTGAGAAACTAAACCAGAGTCCTACCCGTCGGTTTTTCGTCGCGTAAACTCAATCTCCTAAGTTGCTGGCTGATCATCTCCACGCCATCTCGGTCATCGACAATTTGACGAAGTTTTTTTACTACCTCCTCTAAATTCGCGATGTCGTCTTTGCTCGACGCCCATTCGTCTTTGCTCGTCGCCCATTCGTCTTTCATGCAGGTGACGATTTCGTTCAGCCATTTTATTTCCTATATATAGACGTCGTATATCGTGCGTGAGAAATGCGCACGCAAAAAAGAAAGAAACTCTAACTAAGAGAGAGAAAAAATTGACGAACGCGGGCGTATACATATAGGATGGGTGTGCTGTCGTACGGTGCATTTCTAAAGCAATGTACTCGAATATGTTTGAACGTATAAGTGAATGTGATCCTCATTGAATGTAATCGATTAAATTATTTGGCAATGAGTTTACCAAGCTTTGGTTTCGCTAATGGGTGAGATAGGGGCGGTGTGAGGGTATTTGAAGCGGCGTGGATGATGCTGTAAGAAATAAGGACAGGGAGATGGATCCTTCTTACTTCGTCCCTGTCCTTGCCCGCTTCCAGTTCCTCTAAGCGGCGGCCATGTTCCGTCACCGTCTTGAATAGAATGTGGTAATCCTTGGCGTGCAGTACTTTGAAGTCCTGTTCGTTTTTCAGCTGAATACAAATACATCGCAGTTTCATAGTTATGCCATCTGTATAAATCATATATATCATGTTTGTGTGTGTGTGTGTGTGTGTGTGTGTGTGTGTGTGTGTGTGCGTGCGTGCGTGCGAGCGTGCGTGCGTGCGTGCGTGCGTGCGTGCATGTGCATGCGTGCGTACATGCGTGTGTGTGTGTTTGTGTATGGCTCTACCTATGTAACCCTTCACTCCACCAGACCTGTAGCTCTACAAATGTAGGCCTTCACTCCACCACAGACCTGTAGCTCTACCTATGTAACTCTTCACTCGAAAACAAACCTGTAGCTCTACCTATGTAACCTTTCACTCCACCCACAGACCTGTAGCTCTCCTCATGTAACCCTTCACCATGAAGGGTTACACATAGGTAGATCGAACTACAGGTCTGTGGTGGAGTGAAGGTCTACATAGGTAGAGCTACAGGTCTGTGGTGGAGTGAAAGGTTACATAGGTAGAGCTACAGGTCTGTGGTGGAGCGAAAGGTTACATAGGTAGAGTACAAGACTGTGGTGGAGTGAAGGGTTACATAGGTAGAGCTACATGTCTGTGTTGGAGCGAAAGGTTACATAGGTAGAGCTACAAGTCTGTGGTGGAGCGAAGAGTTACATAAGTAGAGCTACAGGTCTGTGGTGGAATGAAGGGTTACATATGTGTCGCTATGACAACCCCTCCGTAACTGCAGTTGCCAGCGCCCCTAGAAACGCTCATCATTATTACACGTGATAAATGCGAGGATATCATGAATAGACGAAATGGAAATTGTTTTTACGAGTTGTTCGTTCCTTCTGTCCGTACAGCCGGTGCACAGCGACGCTGATCTGTATCTATCTATACGTGTGCGTGTCGTGTTTTAGTTTTACCCGCACCTGTTTCAGGGCCTGCACTACCGGATCTGCATTGGCTTTCTTCCCGGTTTTCCTTATGTCCTTGATGAATTCAGTCATGTCATTGAAACTCTGCTTTAAGTCGTCCTCTGACATCTTAAGATTCCGGTTATGATACTGACAGTTCCTGATCTGTAAAATCTTGAAAGGAAAATTCGGGAAATCAGATATAGCTGCCACAAGACTATATTGCGGACTGAACCATGTGGCGCGCAAAATATGCATACGTTTTTGTATGCGTTGTTATTATTGTTATTATTATCATCATTATCATCACTATCACAAGCATCATCATCATCATCATCATCCTCATCGTCATCATCATCGTCATCATCGTCGTCGTCGTCGTCGTTATCATCATCCTCCTCATCGTCATCATCGATCATTGCCGTCGTCGTCACCATCATTGTCATTAACATTATTATTTGAATTCGTTACAAAATGGCGGTCAGTTTGTTGGCTTCGTGTTTTACAATCCGGTTCGGGCCTTTCTTTCAAAATAGTTTTAGATCAAGAAAGATGAGGATACCGAGAAAAAGATGAGCAAACTAACCAGAGGACAGAATCTCTAACATCAACTAGCAGTTGCTAACATTATACCAATCCTGACACAGTGCATGATAGAAGGCGAATACACGTACGTTAATAGGGAAACTAATTGTATAGAGAAAGAACTGTGAAAGGAAACGAGTTGTAAATGGAAAGAACTGTAATGGGAAAGAACTGTAAAGCGTAAACTATAGCGGCGGGATATGACTTGCCTTTCCCGTTAACTTGCTATTGACACGGTTGGCGAAACGTTTGCAGTTCTTGATGAGATTTAAATGTCCAGACGCGTCCGTCTCGTCTCGGCCGCCCAACTTCCACTGACCAGAGTTTATGAAGAGCTAGACAAGCGAGAAGAAAAATCCCATGTTATTAAGTTCTCAGTTGTGAGTATAGTAAGATCTTTATGTTGTGCAGCAGCAGCAACAACAACAGCAACAAAAATAACACGCGTGTGCATGTGCATGTATACGTGCGTGCGCACGTACACGTGCGTGCATGGGTGTGTGCGTGCGTGTGCACGTACACGTGCGTGCGTGCGAGCGTGCGTACGTACATGTGCGTGCGTGCGTGCGTGTAAACTTACACTTGCGTGCATGCGTGCGTGCGTCCGTGTGTGTGCACGTACAAGTGCGCGCGTGCGCGCGTGTGTGCGCGCGTGTGCAGGTGCACGTAGACGTGCGTGCGTGCGTGCATGCGTGCGTGCACACGTACACGTGCGTGCATGAGGGTGTGTGTGCACGTACACGTGCGTGCGGGCGTGCGCTTGTATCGAACAATATCACGAATCTGCTTGCTACCAACCGTTAAACTCCGCATGTGCGCATATGACGCATATGGCGAAATATACAGCTGTGCCTGCATAGCTCCCAAATCCCATTGGTTGATACAAATCACGTACCTCAAACTCCTGTTTTATGGTGCATTGTGACCCTAACCCTAACTCTATAAGCCCAAAAAAATTATTTGTTGTTATTAAACTGTTGTAATTAAATCATGTAAATATGGATAAACATAGAAAAATACAGAAAACAGGAAAATAATTAAAAAACAGATGGGATTCGATCCAACGACATTTCAGCAGTGTCGTCTGTGCTCTAGGCGTTCAGCTATCGAGGCATTGGGGTTATGTCTTATGGATGTGCCTTGACAACACTGGGGCGTCATTGAGGAGTTTGAGGCACGTGATTTGTATCAACCAATGGGATTTGCGAGGGCATCGTCACCGAGTAAACATCGTGAGTGGCATGCGGTGAGCGTAGTCATTGAGGTAATTAGGGTTATGTCAGTTTTATTATAGTTTTTCGTGCGCTTTTAGATGCCAACAATTTTCAACGATGTTACGATGACATGTCTACCAGCAAACGCTGTGTCAAGTCAGTCACTATTGCCCACGAATTCAGACTAAGCGAATTCCCAGTGAATTCCCATAATGCAATTCCCTATTTTGTATTTAATGGACAATAGAGGGAGCGTGTCGCTGCAAATATGAACTGAAACCTGCGGTTTCTACAAGGACGGGCCGTCCGGGGGCACCACTAGTCCAGTCCCGTTGATGCATCACACTATAGGCGTCAAGAGATGTCATTATCATAACCAAAACATGGTGCGCGGATACAATTATAGAAGTGTATATATACGTAGTTCTAACAACGTAGTGCTAACAACGTCTTGATCTCATGCCTCGAGGTTTCGTAAGAATAAGAAATGCGCTTCAGGGAAACCATACGACATGCGAGAGAAATCGCATGGACAGCGCTGTATATATATAGTTAGCTTACTGACTTTACTTGGGGTGTGGGGTGGGGTCAGCTAACAGACTTTACTTGGGGGTGGTTACGTTTGACATTACGTTTGTTAGCTTACTGACTTTACTTGGGGTGGAGGAGTGGGGTCAGCTAACAGACTTTACTTGGGGTGGGGGTGGGGTCACGTTTGACATAAGCTGGGTTTACACTACCGACTTTATGTTGGCGAATAGGCGAGTTGGACCAATTTCGCAATTCGGCAACTCCGAGTTGGCGAAAATAGAACATGTTCAAATCTCCCAACTAGTTGCTATCGATCGGCTGGCTGGTCGCGCAACTATTGCGTTTACACTGCCGATTGTCGGTTTCATAGTTGGGAAGTTGGTCCAATTCGCCAATTCGCCAACACAAAGTCGGTAGTGTAAACCCAGCTTTAGTTAGCTTACCATCTTTACTTGTGACTACTATGTCTGACGATGCTTCTCTCATGACAACTGAAAACAAGACAAATGACGTCAAATCGCAGCAGCGTCCAGATTGTTAAAACTCGGCCATATGTCGCCTGTTACACAGACTTTATGTGAACCCGCCGTCTCTATGTTCGATTTGGAATTAAATGTCAGATTGGAAATTTACATGGTTGTGATAATATTAGTATTCTATCTACTGTATATACATTATTATTATATAGCTGACGTGTGACAGGGCTGTTTGTATCATCAGGACCGTAGCCTCTAGGGGGAAAGGGGGCAGCTGCCCCCTCCCTAGATTTTTGAGCAAAATTAAAAAATATGCTAATAATCGTAAATAACCCAAACGTGACATTTTTGGTCACTTATCCGTGAAAGCCTTGTCTCAGACCCACCGCTACCACACTATCGACGTCGATCAAGAGCTGCGCCCGTCGCTCATCGTTACACAGTCGAGTCATTAAATGTTGCCCCCCCCCCTCTCGCCGAGGAATTTGCTCAGCCTACGGCCCTGATCATGGACTATAATTGAGGATGACGGGGAGAAACTAAACCACCCTAGTCCTACCCGTCGGTTTTTCGGCATTTTGACGAAGTTGTTGCTCTAAGTTCGCGATGTCGTCTTTGCTCGACGCCCATTCGTCTTTCATGCAGGTGACGATATCGTTCAGCCATTTTATTTCCTATATATAGACGTCGTACATCGTGCGTGAGAAATGCGCACGCAAAAAAAGAGAGAAACGCCAACTGAGAGAGAGAAAAAATTGACGAACGCGGGCGTATATATATAGGATGGGTGTGCTGTCGTACGGTGCATTTCTAAAGCAATGTACTCAAATATGTTTGAACGTATAAGTGAATGTGATCCTCATTGAATGTAATCGATTAAATTATTTGGCAATGAGTTTACCAAGCTTTGGTCTCGCTAATGGGTGAGATAGGGGCGGTGTGAGGGTATTTGAAGCGGCGTGGATGATGCTGTAAGAAATAAGGACAGGGAGATGGATCCTTCTTACTTCGTCCTTGTCCTTGCCCGCTTCCAGTTCCTCTAAGCGGCGGCCATGTTCCGTCACCGTCTTGAGTATAACGTCGTGCACCTTGGCGTGCAGTACTGTGAAGTTCTGTTCGTTTTCCAGCTGAATACAAATACATCGCAGTTTTATAGTTATGCCATCTGTATCATGTGTGTGTGTGTGTGTGTGCGTGCGTGCGTGCGTGCGTGTGCGTGCGTGCGTACATGCGCGTGTGTGTGTGTATGGCTCTACCTATGTAACCCTTCACTCCACCACAGACATGTAGCTCTACCTATGTAACCCTTCACTCCACCACAGACATGTAGCTCTACCTATGTAACC
>NW_014578363.1:47893-49750 GCF_000485595.1 Priapulus caudatus
CATGGGTAGAGCTACAGGTCTGTGGTGGAGTGAAGGGTTACATAGGTAGAGCTAAAGGTCTGTGGTGGAGTGAAGGGTTACATAGGTAGAGCTAAAGGTCTGTGGAGAAGGTGAAGGGTTACATGGGTAGAGCTACAGGTCTGTGGTGGAGTGAAGGGTTACATCGGTAGAGCTACAGGTCTGTGGTGGAGTGAAGGGTTACATAGGTAGAGCTACAGGTCTGTGGTGGAGTGAAGGGTTACATAGGTAGAGCTACAGGTCTGTGGTGGAGTGAAGGGTTACATAGGTAGAGCTACAGGTCTGTGGTGGAGTGAAGGGTTACATAGGTAGAGCTACAGGTCTGTGGTGGAGTGAAGGGTTACATTGGTAGAGCTACAGGTCTGTGGGTGGAGTGAAGGGTTACATTGGTAGAGCTACAGGTCTGTGGTGGAGTGAAGGGTTACATTGGTAGAGCTATATAGTTCTGTGGTGGAGTGAAGGGTAACATAGGTAGAGCGACAGGTCTGTGGTAGAGTGAAGGGTTACATAGGTAGAGCTATACAGGTCTGTAACGGCAGTTGCCAGCGCCTTAGAAACGCTCATCATTATTACACGTGATAAATGCGAGGATATCATGAATAGACGAAATGGGAATAAGTATTTTACGAGTTGTTCGTTCCTTCTGTCCGTACAGCCGGTGCACAGCGCTGCTGATTTGTATCTATCTATACGTGTGCGTGTCGTGTTTTAGTTTTACCCGCACCTGTTTCAGGGCCTGCACTACCGGATCTGCATTAGCCTTCTTCCCGGTTTTCAGACGAATGTCCGTGACGAATTCAGTCATGTCATTGAAATTCTGCTTTAAGTCGTCCTCTGACATCTTAAGATTCCGGTTATGATACTGACAGTTCCTGATCTGTAAAATCTTGAAAGGAAAATTCGGGAAATCAGATATAGCTGCCACAAGACTATATCGCGGACTGAACCATGTGGCGCGCAAAATATGCATACGTTTTTGTATGCGTTGTTATTATTGTTATTATTATCATCATTATCATCATTATCATCACTATCACAAGCATCATCATCATCATCATCATCATCCTCATCGTCATCATCATCGTCATCATCGTCGTCATCGTCGTCGTTATCATCATCCTCCTCATCGACATCATCGATCATTGCCGTCGTCGTCACCATCATTGTCATTAACATTATTATTTGAATTCGTCACAAAATGGCGGTCAGTTTCTTGGCTTCGGGTTTTACAATACGGTTCAGGCCTTTTCTTTCAAAATAGTTTTAGATCAAGAAAGATGAGGATTCCGAGAAAAAGATGAGCAAACTAACCAGAGGACAGAATCTCTAACATCAACTAGCAGTTGCTAACATTATACCAATCCTGACACAGTGCTGATAGAAGGCGAATTCACATGCGTTCATAGGAAAATGAATTGTATAGAGAAAGAACTGTGAAGGGAAACTAATTGTAAATGGAAATAACTGTAAATGGATAAAACTGTAAAGAGAAAAAACTGTAAAGCGTAACTTATAGCGGCGGGATATGACTTGCCTTTGCCGTTAACTTGCTATTGACACGTTTGGCGAAACGTTTGCAGTTCTTGATAAGATTTAAAAGTCCAGACGCGTCCGTCTCCTCTGGGCCGCCCACCTTCCACTGACCAGAGTTCATGAAAAGCTAGACAAGCGATAAGAAAAATACCATGTTATTATGTTCTCAGTTGTGAGTATAGTAAGATCCTTATGTTGTGCAGCAGCAGCAACAACAACAGCAACAAAAATAACGATAAAAACAATAATATTATTAAAATAATAATAAGAAGAAGAAGAAGAACAACAACAACAACAACAACAACA
>NW_014578363.1:49760-51404 GCF_000485595.1 Priapulus caudatus
ACAACAACAACAACAACAACAACAACAACGAACAGCAACAATAACAACAAACAACAACAACAACAACAACGATACCTTCGCTATCTGCCACGAGTCGCTCTGCCATCGCTGGCAGTCGGAGTTCTTCCAGTAGATCCCTCTCGGATTGATATGCATCTTCTTGACGTGGTCCCCCCATCTGCGACACACGTTGCACTCAGTCTGGTGCCGCTCATCAGCCTTGTTGTTGTCGACGAACGGACAAGGCTCGGGTCCTAGTGTTTCTAGCAGCTCGGCGTGCCAGCGTTCCATCTCAGCTGCGTGATGGAAGCGTCAGCTTAATTCATGCGGCTTATCTAACGCGGCTGGGGCGTAGCTCCATCTCACTCATATAATATTCGTAAATATTACGAAGGAACTATAACGCGGACGGAAAGAGACAAAGTTGATCAAATAGACAGATCAACACTGTGGATCGCAGTAGATAAAGCTTCAGGTTTGCAACTATCTAAAGAATAAGGGAGATAATTCCAATACGGATTGGCAGAGATAAAGAATCTAAGCTAGTCAGATCCGGGCCGAAGGCTGAGGAAATTCCTAAGGGGGCAACATTTCACGACTCAACTATGTAATGATGACCGACTGGCGCAGCTCTTGATCGACGTCCATAGCGTGGTAGGGGTGGATCAGAGATACGGCTTTCACGGATAAGTGACCGAAAAAAATCACGTTAGGGTTATTTACGATTATTATCTAAGCTTGCTTTTTAATTTTGCTTCAAAATCTAGAGTGGGCAGCTGCCCCCCTTTCCCCAGAGGACACAGCCCAACTTTACAGTCCCCTTAGCGGAGAGCTGACTAATCGCTAGCGATTTTAAGGTACAGTTCGCGGTCCGTCTCAATGACTTCCTTCGTATTTAATCGTCTTGTTCAGTTTATAGTGCGGTTGCGTCGGCATGGAAAAAAGCACAAATCATACAGCAGTACGCCGCGCGATACACAAGTAGGGCGCTCCGGACAAAAAATGATTTTCCGTATCGCGAAATTCCGTAACCAGAATCTGTTTTTTTAAAATTGACATTCATTGAATGATGGTAGATGCGTTCCTACGAAAGGATTTTCGGCTGCAACATCCCCCGACCTTTCCCGATGTAAGCACAAGTATGATTGCAAGTAAAATTATATTGACTATTTCACGATGTGATGCAGAAAAGCGTTGTACTTTGGAGTACACTGGCACAGTTACGCGCCAGGAAACACTGTGATAGATAAATATAAATTATCTAATGATATAACAAATATATAGGCGAGTTCTTTTACTAAAAAACGCCCGTTTTCATGCTCCTCTAAAGTTTACATAAGAGCGAAATTTCGTTTCGTATCGTAAATATCGCGAGTGAAGTGGTCAAAATTTACGCGTTAATTAGTACTTAGCCTAGACGATTGTATAGAGCAAGGGGGTGATCTTTGCCGCCCCGGAGGAGGGGGCACTCCATATATATTGCATGGTAGGTATTAAACCAACCAGGCTGTGTGACTAACGTCAATATACTAGGGTCCCTAATCCTAGCAAAAACCGTTTCTTGGAGCTAGGTAGGTATGTGCCGCGGGAGAGACCCCCATTTTCAACCCTAAACTTCCGTTCCAGTGCATCGCATTTTTAAGA
>NW_014578363.1:53172-66555 GCF_000485595.1 Priapulus caudatus
CACTGTCCACATCGTACGTGTCAATTTGCAATGAATAACATTTAAATATACACCGTGGCCGTATCACTATATTAGTTTGGGCAACAGTCGGCAAAGAACAAACAACACATTAAGCAGAACTTGGTTTCAACACAGCTGCTAAACAGCTGTTCCACCCTGAACATATGCACATTGGCCGGAATGAAGATATTTCCAGAAGACTGATGACCGCCCTGTTTGTAAATCTAGCGGACATCCTACGTCATTACCTACGTCATACCTATGCCTTCCTTGTAGCCAGCAGTGATGGTTAGAAGACATATTTGGTAAGGAATTCGCGACTCATCTTGCAAGATCGGGGTATAAAAGAGCCCGCACGAGCGACACGGGGTTCTTAGGCTTAGGTTCTTAGGCTTAGGTTCTTAGGTTCTTAGGTTCTTATGTTCACAGTCCTCGGTTGCTAGATTCTATGTGTAGTGTGTAGTGTGTGTGTTTTGTGAGTATGAAATATACAGTGAAACGGCAGTTGTAACCAACATCAGTCTACTCTCATTTTATTATCGTATTTGTAAATTTAGTCAAGCAATTACACGGCGCACATAGCACGCAAGCTATAGCGCACAGTTGTCTGGCAGCAGAATTACCCAGCGGCTACATTGGTGCCGTGACCAGGATGACATTGGCTGCCGTCGATCAGGACTACATTGGTGCCGTGACCAGGATTCGAACCTGGGTTATTGCAGGTCCCGCGGGTCCGCGGGAATTCACCCGATCGACTCCGATGATTATAGTTAGACGGTTAGAGGCATTTATCCTAAAGAGATATCCGTGGGAAATTCCTATAAATTTTGCATTTTAGACAATCTTATAGGATATTAGATTATATCAAGTATATAGAATGATCTTATACGGTTCGGTTGATGCGTCACACTATAGGCGTCAAGAGATGTCTTTATAATAACCAAAACTTGGTGCGCGGATACACTTGTAGAAGTGTATATATACGTAGTGTAGTGGCCCTAGGGGTAGCCGACTACGGTACGACAGACGTTGTTTAGTTAACGCGTGTCCCAGTTGTTTGGATTCAGTGTTCGCTCCTGCTGTTGTACTAGGCAGGACGGTGATGTCACGTAGCAGATAACAGGTCGCACCAGCTGAACAGAACACAGTGAGATTCGGTTAACTGTACGGTTATAGCTTTATTGATTCCTACTAGTTCACAAATAATTCCCCTGCATTCGTATATGCAGCGGATCCTATCACCACTAGATTAATATTGAAGAAGTAACGGGTTGCCGGTTTCGTCTTCCTCTCTCGCGCTCGTCTTTTCTTCGCGTAGACCTAGGCAGTCTCCAAGGGGTCTCCCTCGTAGTCGCTCCTGGCTCTACCTAACCGGAATCCCGTTCTTCTCCGTCCTCGTTTTATTTCCCTCTCCCGTCCGTCTCCGGTTTCCACCTACCTGAAAACCTGTGCCTCCAGCCTCTCACTCTACAACGCTTCCGCTCCCTCTCTCTTCTTCTTCCTTCTCCTTCTTCTTCCTCTTCCTTTTTCTTCCTTCTACCTGTACCTAAAAAATAACGCTCCTGCTCTGCGATTCGGCGCGCCTTATATACCTAGCTGGCGCGCAGATTTCGTTCGCTGGTGCAATCCGTACCTGGTAGTACCATGATTGCCTCACCCGATGCCGCAACCCGTGTCTGGTACGATAGGTACATCATCTTATGCAACCCGTTTCTAAGTACATATCCTACTCTTCGACAACTTAGACTATTTATTCTATTTCAATCTCCTCATATATTATGTTGACCACTAGTACATAACCGCGTTGAATATTATAATCTATTTATCGCGTTATCGCTTTTCGCGTAAACACTCCTTGTTTTCCCCTACCATAGCAGTTGCAGTGATAGCCTGATCCAAGATGGCTGCGCCCATGGACGTTGATATTTATGTGCTGTCTATATTTTATCCTGTCTTTAGTTAATATAAGGTTATTCCATCAATCCCAGGAGTTCAATCTATCCATCCTGATCTAGTCTACCGCTCCTGTGAGTTACACACCCCCGAAATCTCCACAACTCCCCCCAACTCCTATTAGTGTCCGCCCTCGGATACGACTTCGTCTTCCCCATTCTACTCTTACTCCCCTCAACTTCTCTTCTGCCTTCCCCTTTTCTTCCGACTGTTTTAACCTTCCCCTTCTCAACCCTTTTGCAGGTTGCCTCCGAGCACAGACAGTGCAGTACTGGCACCATCTCTTGATATTCTTTGTGTAGTGTGGCCAGTAGAACCGTTGCTGTATGCTGGACCTACTCCGTTTCTCTCCTTGATGTCCTGCTGTACGATGGTAATGTAATTGCTGAAATATTTCTCTTTGCAACTCTTTAGGTATTACCAGCTGAAGTATGGGATGAGTCAGCGTGACTGGCGCCTCCCATCGTCTATACAATTTACCTTCCTGAACCCCTAATTGATTCCACTGCCCCCAGTACGCTTTCGCCTCCGATCCCATTCCTGCAATTTCTGCAAACTCAGGTCTGTCCAACGCCGCTTCTTTTCGTTCCTTCAAGAAAACAATCACAAGGTCCTTATCCTGTAATCTTCTAATATTTTCCGGGTTCCATACATCATGGTCTTCCCCCTGATCCTCGGGATTCTCTCGGCGATCCTCTCGCTCTCCCTCGGTCACTACTAACACCTGCCCACGCTGCTCCTTATCCTCACATAAAGAACCGTCTCTCCTCCCATTACGACTGGGTGGTTCAAATCTCCATGTAGAATCCTCTCGTCCCCCACTGCAGCTGGGTGGTTTATCGCTACTACTTTCCTCGTCTTCTTCCTCCTGAACGTGCGTTTCCTCTTTCCCTGGGTGCATCTCCGTCGCTGGTCGGGCATCCGCTCCCCTCATTCCATGCCTGCTATCTAGGCAGTTCTCGTTCGGGCATTTCCTGACTGTCTTAAGTGACAACGCATCCGCATTCTGGTGATGCTGTCCTTTCCGGTGCTCAATGTCAAAGTCGTATGTATCTACTCTATCCCGTAGGTTCTGTAGGTGGTCAGCCAACTTGGTGGGTGCGATGCCGTCTAGCATGCTCACCAACTGCGGTCCTTGCTGTGTCTCACTCTCTTCCACTGGTTTGAGTTCCCCTACTTGCTGGTCCCCAACAGCAGGGTAAGCTTCTCTCCTATGTGGAAAATAACCAAGGGTACGTTCATCACCTCCCTTGGGAATACCATCTGCTCCATCCGACTCCCCTGTGTCTCCAGCTTCTGAAATTCTGGGATAGGCATTAGCTTTACCTGCTTCCCTCTGGACACCTTATCGTTTGCATAAGTCCATCCAGGGATGCTGTATCTTTTCCCTGGCTTCAGCATCGTTGCTTCATCCACGTATACTGGTCTACCATTCTCTCCACCTGTCCAAAATCCTTGAACCTCTCTCCCATTGAGCGATAGCATTCCTGTTGTAATGTTCATGATAGCATTGTTTGGGACGAGAAAGTCGAGTACCAAAATCCCATCCAAATCCTCTAATTGTGCAATAACCATGGTTTTCTTATCGTAGTTATGCTCGGCGATTTCTAGATGGACAACAGTCTCTCCGGGACTATTCATTGCTTCGCCGTTCGCCATCTTCAGATTTCTCTTTCTCGTTATCAGCTGTAGCCCTGTACTTGCTTTGATGTCGTTGAACCTATTTTTATTTTTCAGCGTTGTACTCGATCCGCTGTCTACTAAAAATTTCATGTCCCAGCCCTCTACTTTCACAGGTATCACCCATGTGGGATGACATTGCAGTGGTGCTACTGAGATAGTAGGTATCTGTGTAGCTTTAGCCTTGCCTGAACTATTTTTTGTATTTATCGGTATTTTAATCCCTACGTGTTTTCCTGTATAATCGCCTTCTCCTATCTTGCCCTTCCGAGAGAGTGTGAAACCAGTAGATCGTGGTGTAGCTCCCTCAGTCGGCTTACTATGGACCAGGCTACCGACTCTATTCCTAGCCCATCCTAGTATAACAGTTGCTGACTCCTCTCGGCAACTCCTGTCCGTGGTGCGCGATTATCTGAAATATTGCCGCATTGCAATCGTCGCGGGCAATCTCTCTGCATGTGTCCCGTTCTCCTGCAATAATAACATTCCATTTCAGCTATTTTTGTAACGCTGCAAAGCGTTACAGGCCAATAAAGGCTACAAATTCCCCCCCCACCACCGACGCAGTACAGATGTTACGCGGCTGGATATTAATCGCTCACGGCTAGATGCGGCTAGATATTGCGCCTGGCCTATAGGGGCCCAATTAGTGAGGCGAAACAACAAAACAACAACAATAACAACAGCAACAAATAACGAACAACAACAACAACAACAACAACGACAAACAACAACAACAACAACACCAACAACAACAACAATACCTTCGCTATCTGCCACGGGTCGCTCTGCCATCGCTGGCAGTCGGAGTTCTTCCAGTAGATGTCTCTCGAATTGATATGCATCTTCTTGACGTGTTCCCCCCATCTGCGACACACGTTGCACTTAGTCTTATGCCGCTCATCAGCCTTGTTGTTGTCGACGAACAACGAATAAAGAATAACGAACAACAACAACAACAACAACAACAACAACAACAACAACAACAACAACGAACAACAACGAACAACAACAACAACAACAACAACAACGAACAACAACAACAACAACGATACCTTTGCTATCTGCCACGAGTCGCTCTGCCATCGCTGGCGGTCGGAGTTCTTCCAGTGGATGCCTCCCGCATTGATATGCATATTTGTGACGTGGTACCGCCATCCGGCACACACGTTGCATTCGCACTTCTTGTTGTTGTCGACGAACGGACAACGCTCGGGTCCTAGTGTTTCTAGCAGCTCGGCGTGCCAGCGTTCCATCTCACCTGCGTGACGGAAGCGTCACCTTAATTCATGCGGCTTATCTAACGCGGCTGGGGCGTAGCTCCATCTCACTCATATAATATTCGTAAATATTACGAAGGAACTATAACGAGGACGGAAAGAGACAAAGTTGATCAAATAGACAGATCAACACTGCGGATCGCCGTAGAAAAAGCCTAAATTTTGCAACAAACTACAGAGGAAGGGAGAGAATTCCAATACGGATTGGCAAAGATCAAGAATCTAAGCTAGTCAGATCAGGGCCGTAGGCTGAATTCCTAGGGGGGGGGAGAAATTTCATGCCTCAACGGATGACCGTCGGGCGCAGCTCTTGATCGACGTCCATAGTGTGGTAGGGTGGGTCAGAGACAAAGCTTTTACGGATAAGTGAACGAAAAAATCACGTTAGGGTTATTTACGATTATTCGCTAAGCTTACTTTTTAATTTTGCTCCAAAATCCAGAAGGGGTAGCTGCCCCCCTTTCCCCAGAGGCCACGACCCAACTTTACAGTCTCCTTAGCGGAGAGCTGACTAATCGCTAACGATTTTAAGGTACAGTTCGCGGTCCGTCTCAATGACTTCCTTCGTATTTAATCATTTTGTTCAGTTTATATAGTGCGGTTGCGTCCGCATGAAAAAAAAACACAGCTCATACAGCAGTATGCCGATGCGATACATAAGTAGGGCGGTTCGGACAAAAAATGATTTTCCGTATCGCGAAATTCCGTAACCAGAATCTGTTGTTTTTTTAAATTGACTGATTTTCATTGAATGATGTTAGATGCGTTCTTACGAACGGATTTTCGGCCGCAACATCCCCCGATCTTTCCCGATGTAAGCACAAGTATGATTGCAAGTAAAATTATATTGACTATTTTACGATGTGATGCAGAAAAGCGTTGTACTTTGGAGTACACTGGCACAGTTACGCGCCAGGAAACACTGTGATAGATAAATATGAATTATCTAATGATATAACAAATATATAGGCAAGTTTTTTGNCCTGAATCGGTTTATAATTGGTTTGTTGACGCCTTTGTGAGCCGGTTCAGTAACCTGAATCGGTTTATAATTGGCTTGTTGACGCCGATGGTGAGCCGGTTTAGTGACCTTAATCGGTTTATAATTGGCCTGTTGACACCAATACGGCTGCCGGGGATGAGTCACACATGCGCCGCGGGCGTGCCTGTGGGTATAAAAGCCGGAGCGCGAGCGCTATCTGGGAGGACTCCGCCAGCAACCGGGCTTTACGACAGGCACGACCGAGCACTGTAATCTTCTGTAATCTTCACGAATAAAGTACTTCTAGTCATGGTAAATATCTGACTTCTATTATCGTATATGTGTTTTGGCTTCACACACATTCTACTTCATACATTAACAATAGCTCAACACACTAGCGTTAAAACTAAACGTTACAGTTTTAGGTTGTTTAGTATTATGTTTATATTTTTATATGAGGTATGTTTAGGGTTAGGGTTAGGGTTAGGGTTAGTGTTAGGGTTAGGGCTAAGGTACACTTCTGTAGTACAAGTCTGGTACACTTTGTGTATACATATATGTACCTCGGGTACATATCTGTAGTACCTGATACGACAACGACCCCTTGACCGTTATTAACCCATGGGAGCGCATCCATATTAACACTGCCATTCCCTATCTGTTCACCAGCTCCCTAGCAGACGTGAGCTTGGTGAATGATGACGAATTCGATGACGTGTTCGATTCGTGAATGATGACGCAGTTCGTAATATGACAAGAGATCGGAGCACAGAGAGACGCCAGCGCGCTGTTTCTCCCTTCCTACCCCCACCAACGCTGCCTCGCTAACCATCATCGGGTTGATACCCTGAATACGTGCGATCTCGGTCGAAAGAAGTCAGCGCGCTGTTTCTCTCCACCTCCCTACGTCCTACCTCCTCCAACCATCAAACACGCTTCCTCACTAACCATCATCGGGTTGATACCCTGAATAAGTACGAGCTAGATAGGGTAGAGTGGTGGGTGGTACAACGCCACGTGAACCGGCGCTGACCACCTAGGTAGATAATTGGCTGGGCCTGCGTGTCGTGGGGGGAGGGGGTACGGATCGCAAGTTGAATTAAATTGATTACGTCCCCGTAAATAGTAAAAATATTTCCACTTTTTTACAAAATGTAAGTAATTCTGTTCACTTTTTATGGTTAAATTGCTGCATTATACTTTCTATTTTACTATATTGTTCGATATAAACATACACTCGTGACTCATACATAGCCCATAGCAAGCAATTAATGTCCGGATCACAATATAAAATCGTTCAGTTTTTTTGGATGTTTCACTAGTTGAGAAACAACCTTATCAGGTAAGAATTTGACGATTCATTTAGTCCCGTTAGTACTTACTTTTAATGTAAAAAAATGGCAACAACAATTTTACAAAATACACCATAGAAAATTCGTGACGTAGTCAATGAGATGATGTATAGATGCTCGGTTGCGTCTCGTAGCGAGGCCGCGTCGATGTGAATTATACATGACCAATGCAGCCTCGGTGGATGGTGCCTCGATAGATAGATAGATAGATAGATAGATAGATAGATAGATAAATAGATAGATAGATAGATAGATAGATAGATAGATAGATAGAAAAATGGATAAATATATAGATAGATAGATAGATAGAGAGATAGATGGATAGATAGATATATAGAGAGAGAGATAGATAGATAGATAGATAGATAGATAGATAGATAGATAGATAGATAGATAGATAGATAGATAGATAGATAGAAAGTTAGGATAGATAGATAGGTACGATGTGAATTATCCATGCACAATGCAGCCTCGGTGGATTGCTCGTGTTCTCCGATAGATAGATAGATAAATAGATAGATAGATAGATAGATAAATAGATAGATAGATAGATAGCATAGATAGATAGATAGATAGAAAAATGGCATAAATATATAGATAGCATAGATAGATAAGAGATTAACATGCGATAGATAGCATATATAGAGAGATAGATAGATAGATACGACTAGATCAGATAGATAGATAGATAGATAGCAGAGATAGATAGATAGAGGAGATAGGATAGAATAGATTAGCATAGAGTTAGATTAGATAGATTGCATTAGATAGCATAGATAGATTAGATAGATAGATAGGTAAGGTAAATGTGAAATATCCATGAAACAATGCAGGCCTCGGCCTGGATGGTGCCTCGACGCGCACGCGCGCGCGCGCATAATAAGAAATTAGAAATTAATTAAAATATTTGAACTCTCTGAAATCTTGCGTCGAAGCAGCAAGAATTTGCCTGGCGTCTACCGGACACGCTCGTTCTCCGCCGAGGGCCATGGCGGCATCAGTGTTGTACTCGAAATATCGAATAGAGTTTCGTCTTCTTTCTCCCAGCGAACACGAACGCGCGTCCGTTAGTAGCACCAGTGAGATTTGATAGGCCGCTACTCGCTATACGACTCGGTGTTTACTCAAGCAAATACGCATTCCTCGGCGAATTTCAAGGAGAAAAACGGTCGATGGATGGAGGACGCCATCGTAAAGAATCATTAAACAATACGCAGCTCGCTAAACTATCTTTAACTCTAGTTATATGACAACAATTGGGGAACGCCCTGAGGCAGAAAGAATCCTGTTTCATCATCCCCAAAAACGCGAATATTTCAATTTCACGGAATGTCCCTCGCCGGAACTAAGTCTTAAATATTCACGCTATTATATAGCTTCGCCGCTAAATTTCGATTAAATCTGTTCTCGCTTGAATTTCGTATATTATAATTCGCTGAATTTTCATTTATATATAACTATATAGGATGGTGGATGGATGCGTCCAGGATGGATTGGCATGGCGATGCCGCATGATGGGAATGGATGATGATGGATGGTATGGATGGATGATTCGATGGCCAATGGATGGCAATGGAATGCGATGGATGGTATGGCATGGTATGGCAGTGGATGGCATGGATGCGATAGGATGGATGGATAGTCATGAATGGATGCGATGCCGATAGCAGGGACAGCATGCCGCATGGCATCGGATGGACGGACGCGAACGGACGGACGACGGACGGACGTACGGACGCGACGGACCGGACGGACGGACGGACGGACGGACGTACGCGCCGAACGGACGGACGACGTACGGACGGACGGTAACGCCGACAAAAGGACGCGCATGGACGGTACGGCATGGACGGTATGGGATGGCATGGATGGTATGAGTGGATGAATAGATAGATAGATACATAGATAATTAGATATATTTAGATACATAGATACCATAGATGGATGGATGCGCTAGACGTGGCATGCAATAGATAGATAGATACATAGATATTACGCTGAAGCTCCGTTGATGTACTTCATTCGCAATGCGCCTGATGAGCCCTCACCAATTGCGCGCCCAGCTTGTAGTGATTCAGTGTCTCAATCAGACTGCTGCCGCAGCGATACGCAGACGAGACGGTTGATAAGCTGGGCGATGCAAGCAATCGGGCTTACTGGCTGAGCTGCCGCCGCCGCGCTGCTCGCCGCTTGCTCCGGGTAGACGTGCTATGAAGCCCCGAATTATGTATATTACTGTTACAGCGCTTGCATGCCTGACGCCGCACTCAGGTCAGCCTGCTCTCACAACGGAGCATATACACAACACTGCAAACTTATTAGCCCCTACACAATATCAATGATATACATATATATATACGTCTCAATCTCTATTATGCCTCATTGATATATATATATACTATATACTATATATATCTATTATAGATCAAGATCATTAGATAGAGTGATACACAGATAGATGCAAGAATGCAGATGCAGCAAAGGTGAAGGACAGCAAAAAGCGACGCCCGCATAAATAACTATATATATATATATTAATTATTATTATATAGTATATAATATATATATAGTGCTGCTATAAAAAAGTGAATCGCAAATGCCTCGCTACCCTGGGTCGTCTGGCTAGGGATAGGCCTTACGTGATTCCATGTTGCGCAGGGTTACTGTGATAATCTTACTATCCATCCCGGTATTTCGACCCTTAGATTGAGTCCGCTATGGATTGCGATCGGTACTTTAGATTGTTGGATCCAATAGCGCTTTCTTTTGTCTTTCTGTGCGGATCGCTGCTGGATGACTTCGGGGCTGGGTCCGAAATATTTTTTCAAGGCCCAGGCCACTGAAAATCCGCTGCGGCTGTGCGTTGTTCGCCGTTCTTGTAAAATTGAGCACTGCACAAGGTTGCTCAGGTAGTCTCGTGTCATGTCTGCTCATGTACTCGTTTGGCTAAGCTCACGGGAGGTAATTGTGTTGCAGAGAGGGCGCTGCCAGGCTGACATGAAACTCTTCAATCATGTTTGCGACGACTGGCAGCCATTTTACATCCATGGAGGGGGATGTGATGCTGTCTCAGGCTCTCTTCCAAAACGAGATTCTGTGCAGTCTCGTACCTTTCGCAAGCTTATCCTTCAGATTTCGCCCAGTTTGCGAACAAACGGCTCAGCTTTCTGTGGGCTACTCGTAAACCCTTAGTGCGTTTTTGTTGATATTAATCTGGTGATGAGATGTTGCCAGCGTCTATCATATATAGCGGCGTGTTCATTGCTAACTTAGTGTAGCCAATTCTTAAACAAACTTTTTTTACAAAATTTTTTTTTTTTTTTTTATAAACATTTATAATCTGGCAACAACAAAACAAGCTAATTCCCCGTGGGTAGCCCACAGCGAGGCTGTGCCCCCGTAGAGGCTGTCCAGCCGCCTCTTCTTCATACACGTCCTATATATATATATATACTATAGCATGTGAATCCTATTTGACACACATTCATAAAAACGGTGCCACATTTTCTTCGTTTTTTTGCCGCGTTTCCTTAATGCTTCACTTTATATGCGCTAGCTAAAACGACCTGCTGCGTTGGAGTAGATCAGCAATATTATTGTGATTCAAACAATATATTCGCGCGGGCAGTGCCATTTTTGTTTTACTCCGTGCGAGCTTTTCGTATTTGTGCGCACGCGTTTGATTCCTGCGTTGAAGCTGATATGCCGAGAGATTTTATTTTACCTTACAAACACATTTACTCACCGTAGCACACCTCCTCCTTCTCCTCCTGCCCCTCCTTTCTCTTCCTCCTCCTCCTCCGTGCCTCCTCCTCCCACTTCACTCCTCACTGGTTGCCTTGGATTTCCCTCCACTTCCTTTATCACCTCTCTTCTCTCCTTCTCTCTCTCTCTCCTTCTCCTTCTCTCTCTCTCTCTCTCTCTCTCTCTATCTCCTTCTTCTCTCTCTGCTCTCTCTCTCTCTCCTTCTCTTCTCTCTCTCTCTCTCTCTCTCCTCCTCGTTCTCTCTCTCTCTCTCTCTCTTTCTCTCTCTCTCTCTCTCTCTTTCTCTCATCTCCTCTCTCTCTCTCTCTCTCTCTCTCTCTCCTTCTCCTTCTCCTTCTCTCTCTCGTTCTCTCTCTCTCTCTCTCTCTCTCCCTCTCTCTCTCTCTCTCTCTTTTTTCTCTCTCTCTCTCTCTCTTTCTTCTACCGTTCTCTCTCCACGCTTCTCCCTCGTTGATCCTCACTCTCCCCCCCACACTCCTTCAACAATTCGTTTCCTTCAACCTCCTCTCGTTCCTCTTCTCACTCATCTATCCTCTCCCTCTCTCCTCCCCCTCCCTCCTCCCTCTTATTTTCTCCCTCCAACCTTTTTCATCCTCCCTCCTCCATCTTACCTCCTCCCTCGTCCTTCTTTCCTTTTCCCTTCTCCCTTCTCCCTCTTTCTCTGTCATCTATCTCTCCTCATATACTTCCCATTGATCTTCGGTCCACCCGCCACTGACATAACGGATGCGTTGCTAACGCTCTCTGTATAACGCCTCGCTCAATTATTCACAAACTCGTGCTATCGTAAAATCTATTTCACGATAACTCGTGCTGCCACCTATATATATCCGTTATCGCGGACACGCCTAGCGTCAACCGCAATCGAACGTAAAAATTTTAATTTCCGACGGGTAAGACTAATCCCCGGGCACTCTATGAGGTTGAGCCCACAGTGTAGGGGTGGTCGGGTAGGGTAGGCCTAAGTTGAACCCTAACCCTAACCTAAACCCTAACCCTAACCATACCCTACCCGACCACCCCTACATTGTGGGCTCGCCCTGACAGAGTGCCCGGGGATTAGTCTTTTCCATTTCCGACGACGATGACGATGTAAAAAAAGACTGCTGCAACAACGTGAGATCAGAGTGCAGGGATAGTATTCCAGCATCGAGTGTGATGTGACTTCGATGTTGCTAGTGGTGTAAGGTCATTCACGCAGGTCGTGTGTAGTCGCATTGAATCGCTTAAATACGATTTCCCGACGCGCGTAACCGATCGAGTTGGCATAGCTACTGACAGCGCCGAGTGCCACGCCATCTATCGATCAACCAGTATCACCGTGTATTCATTCACCGTGTATTCATTCACTATGTAATCATTCACCATGTATTCATTTACCGTGTAATCATTCACCGTGTATTCATTCACCGTGTATTCATTCACCGTGTATTCATTCACTGTGTATTCATTCACCGTGTATTCATTCACACTGTATTCATTTACCGTGTATTCATTTACCGTGATTTACGATATTCATATTCGTGTATTAATCGTGTATTCATTCACCGCGTCTATTCACCGTGTATTCATTCACCGTCTATTCACCGTGTATTCATTCACCGTCTATTCACCGTGTATTCATTCACCGTCATTCACCGTGCATTCATTCACCGTCATTCACCGTGTATTCATTCACCGTCTATTCACCGTGTATTCAGCCACCGTCTATTCACCGTGTATTCATTCACCGTCTATTCACCGTGTATTCATTCACCGTCATTCACCGTGCATTCATTCACCGTCTATTAATCGTGTATTCATTCACCGTCTATTCACCGTCTATTCACCGTCTATTCACCGTCTATTCACCGTATATTCACCTTATATTCACCGTCTATTCACCGTCTATTCACCGTCTATTCACCGTATATTCACCGTCTATTCACCGTATATTCACCGTATATTCACCGTTTATTCACCGTCTATTCACCGTCTATTCACCGTCTATTCACCGTCTATTAATCGTGTATTAATCGTGTATTAATCGTGCATTCATACACCGTCTATTCACCGTCTATTCACCGTCTATTCACTGTATATTCACCGTATATTCACCGTCTATTCACCGTCTATTCACCGTCTATTCACCGTCTATTCACCGTCTATTCACCGTCTATTCACCGTCTATTTACCGTGTATTAATCGTGTATTAATGGTGTATTCATTCACCGTGTATTCATTCACCGTCTATTCACCGTCTATTCACCGTCTATTTACCGTGTATTAATCGTGTATTAATGGTGTATTAATGGTGTATTCATTCACCGTCTATTCACCGTCTATTCACCGTCTATTCACCGTCTATTCACCGTCTATTTACCGTGTATTA
>NW_014578363.1:66609-69113 GCF_000485595.1 Priapulus caudatus
ACTACACACACACACACACACACACACACACACACACACACACACACACACACACACTACACACACACACACACACACACACACACACACACACACACACACACACACACACACACATGCACACTCCAAAAGATGCGTTCAAATAAACACTCACTTTCTCTCCTCTTCCGCTTCCACTCTTCCTATATCTTTATATCTTGATCTCGCTCTCTCTTTATCCCTCCCCCTCTCTACCAGCTGACATTGGCATTTCGCAAAAATGGAAACAGACGTTGCTTTTCCATTTCTAAAACTGTTCAGCTAAAAATATAACACGAAAATAACGAATATTAATATGAAATGAGCGTGATATAAGACTCTTGTTGATTGAAAGATCTCTCGCTACATTACTAATGGCCCAGTGATTGCCTCGACGTGTCACCAATTTCTCACTCGCCATGATTCTTTGTCACTTGCATTGCAGGATATTCAGCAAAGAGTTGAATGAGACGGATCCGTTCAGCGAATCAATTCTCATGGATCGCCTGCTGCAGAATTATGATTATCGAATTCGACCGGACTCACGAGGTATAGAAATCATCACGTAATCATAGATATTACTGTATAGTCGATATATATATATATACGATATATATTATATATATTCGTCTTTTTGCTAGGGATCGGTTGTCTTACGGATGTCTATTCGTTATCAGTGTGAGTATAGATGGGTTGTCGATACCACCCTCTTCACAGGGCGGTGAAACCATATAGATGGGGCAGTGTATATGTGAAGGGCACCGCTCCTGCAATGTTCGCCAAGACACGATGAGTGTTCGCTGGTAATTAAAGAAAGCGGGAATCCCCGCATCACTTGATTTTAATTAAACGAGTAATTATCTCTCGTAATTAGCCGATTTAATTTAGGCCCATCTGGATTAGACCTTCTCTCTCATTTGAGTTCGTGCGTCATTCCCCGCGAGGTCACACCATCCCTTAATGTCATGAACTCGAAGTTTTCCCATACCAACGTGGCTTTGACGTCAGCCAAATCACCTCGTTGTTCGAAATTATAGCGCGGTCTTGCTCTTACGCAACGCGTTCGTTTACGCTCTGTGCTCATCACCCAAGTTGACCGTAGCTTCCGCACACATTACACGCCTCTAACTTAACGACATAGTTTAAGCGAGATCTCAAACAGAGTCATGTACTCGTACTTCAGCGTGACCGAGTGGCCCGCGCTTGAACCTGAAGCAATTATTTATTACTACGCTATAATGCCTCACAATCATCTCCCCTATCCGCTAAAGCCTACTATATTTCGCTATAATTACCTAGCAGGTTTTGTAGGATATCATGTAGAACACGATGAACGATGTTTTTCAGGTGAATTCGCCATTCGACATGCAACATATATCTATCTATCTATCTATCTATCTTTATTAATCGTGTATTAATGGTGTATTCATTCACCGTCTATTCATTCACCGTCTATTCACCGTGTATGCCTTCACTGTGATTCAACGTCTATTCACTCGCTCCGTGCTTACATCAGTCTCTCTTCTATTAGCTTCATATCCCTCGCACCGAATGTCTTTCATTCACCGTGAATGCTCGCATGAAAGAGATCCTAACCTCACGCAGACGACCATGTCACTTCGGCTATAGGGTGTTTACGGTGCTCTGTCGGCCCTCTCGCCTTGCCCTCCCGCCCGGTCCGTTACCTGTAACCGCATAGCGCAATTACTAAATTGCCAGTAACGAAAAATCGATATGAGTTTATAAACGCCAGGATAAAAGGTGCTTTAATTTTAGCGCAGTAAACTCGGTTTGGTTCGTCTGGGACGTAATGAAATTTCGCATAAATCCTCATATTGTCTTGTGCAAGCTATTAGTTTAAAGTGTTCGTATGAGTTTTTTTCTTAACTTTAACCGATTACGACAGACGCCGTCAAAGTCCTTTCCGCATAAAATTTATGAATCCCTGCATCGTTCGTAGGCAGTGAGAAAGATCGTTGATGTAACAGCTTCAGCCAGTGCTACCATAGATCCATGATTATCCTTTAAAATTAATAATAACATAATCTTCTGAAATGCCCCTTATTACCAGAGCACTGTAACCCTGGAAACCTTGAGGCTTTTGACCACCGTGCCAGGTCCTGTGTGCTGCAGTGGCTAGGTCGAGTGTAGTGTAGTGACCCGAAAATAAGAAGAAGATCCTATAAAATAGGATATCTAAACAAATCTAGCGGGTTTTTATGGCGATAACCGTAAATGTTCGTGATTCGATAATGGGCGAATGGCACATATCAACGCCGCAAGCGACGTTATGTGGTGCATCGTATAGATTCTGATCACAGACAGCTATAGACTCCAGCTTCATATACTGATGCTGGCTGTTGCTCGGTCCTGTACGATGATTCCTGTTATCTGTTTGGATTTGTATGTCCTTACTCTCTCTCTCTCTCTCTCTCTCTCTCTCTCTCTCTCTCTCTCTCTCTCTCGCTCTCTCTTTCTCTCTCTCT
>NW_014578363.1:76623-82916 GCF_000485595.1 Priapulus caudatus
TGGTTCAAATATCTCCGATGTTGTTTGACACTTTCGCGTTGCTACTGCCAAGCAACCGTGGAGCGGTAGCAGCGGTAGCGGGCCCGTCATAGCAAAGATAAAAACATGTTGACGCTCACCTAACCGATTCTCGGCAAATTGTTTGGCAACAATTTAGCTGTTAGGCGCCGATTATCAGATTTCGCCGAGCCTCTTTCTTGTGGGTTTAAGCCACACGCAGCACTGAAATGGAGGAACAAGAGTTTATTTTGCCATAAGGGTAGTTGTGATTATGCATGACACGAAGTATTGCTAGTCCTAGTACGGAGAATATTAGCGGTTGCGATGCGCATAGTGCGACTGTTAACGCACATCGACCTGATACTGTCCACAGAACAAATCCGGTGCAACATCATTCCATAGTAGTCGTGCGCCCAGACACTACCAGTCGTACGCCTAGATATCAATATATATATATATCAATTATATATATATTATATATTATTATATATATATATATATGCCAGACAAACAGCAGTGTACGGAGGTACGGTACAGTGGGTGTGATATGGGTCTGTGAAAGGGGTTTTATCGACCATGGACCACGGTTGAAACATCATACTTCCTCCAAATACAGATGCGTGCGTTTACGTCATGGGTGCGTGCGTGCGTACATTGTGCGTGCGTGCGTACATAGGTGCGTGCGTACATGGGTGCGTGGCGTGCGTGCGTACATGGTTCGTGCGTGCAGTGCGTACATGGGTGCGGCTTGCGTGCGTGCGATACATGGTGCGTGCGTGCGTGCGTACATGGAGCCGTGCGTGCGTGCGTACATGGTGCGTGCGTGCGCGTGCGTGCGTAACATGGGGGTCGTCGTGCGTCGTGCGTGCGTCGAGCACTGGTGGTGCGTGGCGTGCGTACATGGGTCGTGCGTGGTGCGTACATGGCGTGCGCGTGCGTGCGTAGCATGGTGGTGCGTCGTGCGTGCGTCATGGGTGCGGTTGCGATCGTGCGTGGCGTACATGCGTCGGGACGTGCGTGGTACAGGCTGGGGGCGCAGTGCGTCGCTACATGGTGCCTGTGCGTTGGGTGCGTGCGGTGTGCGGCTGCGTGGTACATGTGATCGTGCGGATCGTGCGTGCGTCATGGGGCGTTGCGATCTCGCGTGCGTACATGGGTTGCTGCGTGCGTGCTACATGGCGTGCCGTGCGTGCGTGCGTACATGGGTGAGGTGCGTGCTGGCGCATGGTGTGCGATCGTGCGTGCATGGGTGCGTGCGATCGTGCTGTCGCGTACAGGGTGCGATGCGCGCGTGCGTAGCATGGTGCGTTGCGATCTGCGTGCGTACATGGGTGCGGCGTGCGTGTCGACATGGGTGCGTGCGTGCGTGCGTAGAGCTGATGTGAGTGCGTCATGGGTCGTGCGTGCGTACATGAGGTGCGTGCGTGCGTACAGTCTGTGTGTACATGGTCGTGCGATCGTCGCGTGCGTACCATGGCGTGCGTGCTGTGCGTGCATGGTGCGTTGCGTTGCGTACATGGTGCGTGCGTGCGTACATGGGTGCGTGTGTGCGCACATGGCGCTGCGTGCGATCGTGCGTGCGTACATGGGTGCGTGCGGTGCTGTTGCGTGCATGGGTGCGTGCGGTGCGTGTGTATGCGTATTAGCAAGCAGATGGGTGGCGTTTTTAAGCAATGATTTCGGAAAAAATATTTTTTAGCGATGAATGATAAATGTTTTTTATTTATGCTTGACAGTAGTTAATATCTGTTATAACATAAAGGATATACATTACAGGTTTTAAAGATTTTATTTATTTGATATACTACTATATACGTTATTTGACTCGCATTGATTCAATTCTATATGTTTAATTAATTAAGTCATATCACGTTGAACGCCTATGCCCGCCCGGTAAAGGTATATATATATAATATATATAATATATTACTAATATATATATGTATAATTATATATATATATATATATATATATATTATATATATATATGTATAATTATATATATATAGTTGCAATCTCTTGAATGAATTTCAAAATGCAATATGAAATTCGTAGTCATATCTCATCTTTACCAGCATATAAATAACGAACCGAATAGTCTATATCTATCGATTTCTATGATTACCATAAAGACACATTAATTTACGGACGGTTGGTTGGAAACACTCGCAACTTGGGCATAGCGTGCGAAGCTCTGAATAAATTCTAAAGGAAAATGTCTATAGATCATGTACAGAGAGTAAAGCAAATAAATATAATTATGATCGTATCACATTACGCCAAAATCACTTGGCGCGAGCGCGCGCGCACTGTGTGACGTGACCTTACTCGGATGACCTGTAAATCATGAAATCCTAACGAACCAAGCGGCGTAAACTTCCGCTAATAAATTCATTTTTTCGTGTTTTTTTTTTTTATTCAGGAAAGGCGACGAGAGTGTACTGTGAAATAGTCATCGACAGCATTGACTCCATTGACGTCATGGTCATGGTAAATATGGCGGCCAATCAGGCAGCCGATGAAAATCACGTGACTTGTGGTGATCGTAAATCGTAGCAATCAACATCAATTTTACGTAACGAACCTGTGTGTGAGTGTGTGTGTGTGTGTGTGTGTGTGTGTGTGTGTGTGTGTGTGTGTAGTGGTGTGTGTGTGTGTGTGTGTGTGTGTGTGTTGTGTGTGTGTGTGTGGTGTGTGTGTGTTGTGGGTGTGTTGTGTTGTGTGTGTGTTGGTGTGTGTGTGTGTGTGGGTGTGGTGGTGTGTGTGTATGTGTGTGTGTGTGTTTGTGTGAGTGTGTGTATGTGCGCGCGCGCGCGTGCTCGCCCAAGCGTGCGTGCCTACGTGAGCAAGTGTGTGTGCGTGCGTGCGTAAGTGCACGTGTGTCGTTGTTCGACCGAACATCGTACTATAGACTTCCTTTCTTTGCGGGCTGAACACACGCCGGCACCACCCACCCTGCTTCCCGTCCTGTTTCAGGAGTACACGATCAACATTCGTCTACGGCAGTGGTGGATGGACGGGCGCTTCCGCTACGATGACCACCTGCCGCGCAACCGAACTTTCATCTATGCGACCCCGCACTACCTCAACAAAATCTGGCGTCCGAACATCTACTTCACAACGAGAACACGGACATGCGCACAACCTTACATCGTCCAACGTCATTATACAGGTCTACCAGGACGGCAAGGTCTGGTACAGCGTCAGGTAGGCACCTGCGTGACGTCGCGTACACGCGTCGGCGCATGCGCGGCGCGGCTGTGACGTCACGTACACGTGCCGGCGCATGCGCGGCGCGGCTGTGGTGCGAGCCCGCAAGGCTTGCTGGGTGCGTGGGCACCCGGCAGTTAGATGCGATATGATATGACTACTAGGCACTTAGGATATGACTACTAGGCACTTAAAAAAAAAAAAAACCTAACCCTAACCCTAAAAAAACAAAAATTAAATTAAATTAAAGTGCGTAGTAGTCATATCATATCGCATCTAACTGCCGGTTGCGGTGCGCGGATGGTAAACATGGTGGTAGTTGGCGTGTGTTGGCTACGCGTGTGCGTGGATGGTAAACATGGTGTAGTTGGAGTGTGTTGGCTACGCGTTGTGCGTGGATGGTAAACATGGCGGTAGGTTGGCGTGTGGTGGCTACGCGTTGTGCGTGGATGGTAAACATGGTGGTAGTTGGCGGTGTTGGCTACGCGTGTGCGTGGATGGTAACATGGTTTAGTTGGCGTGTGTGCTACGCGTGTGCGGTGAGGTAAACATAGTGGTAGTTGGCGTGTGTTGGCTACGCGTCGTGCGTGGATGGTAAAACAGGTGTAGTTGGCGTGTGTTGGCTACGCGTGTGCGTGGATGGTAAACATGGTGGTAGTTGGCGTGTGTTGGCTACGCGTGTGCGTGGATGGTAAACATGGTGGTAGTTGGAGTGTGTGGCTACGCGGTGTGCGTGGATGGTAAACATGGTGGTAGTGGAGTGTGTTGGCTACGCGTGTGCGTGGCGATGGTAAACATGATGGTAGTTGGAGGTGTGTTGGCTACGCGTGTGCGTGGCATGGTAAACATGCGTGTAGTTGGCGTGTGTGGCTACGCCGTTGTGCGCGATGGTAAACATGGCGTAGTTGGCGTGTGTTAGCTACGCGTGTGCGTGGAACTATTCTTCGGTTACTGATAAATCTTCGTAAATGTATGCACGAAGTGATAATGCTGTATTATATTATAAAATCTCTCTCTGTGTGTCTCCTCTCTCTCTCTCTGATATATATATATAATAATATAACATTCTAAACAGGTGTGTGTATGTGTGTGCGTGCGCGCGCGTGCGTGGCGCGTGTGTGTGTGCGTGGCGTGTGCGTGTGTGCGTGCGTGTGCGCGCGTGTGTGTGCGTGCGTGTGTGCGTGTGTGCGTGGCGTGTGCGCGTGCGCGCGCGCGTGTGTGTATACGTGCGTGCGGGCGTGTGCGTGTATGTGTGTTTATGAATATGTATATGTATATAATATATATATATGTATATGTGCTAAAACAATAACCATCAAGAAACATTGTGAGTAATGCATATACGTGCGCGAATATCATGTATTTATTATTCTATCTCGTTCGCGTACTTTCTTCGGTGTTTATTTGTTTCGGCTTAGTTATTTGTGAGGCTGCATGCGTGGCTACGGGAGGAATAAAACTATGATTTGCGTCATTCAGCGGGGATCTCGCTTACAGTAACAGCGATGGGCAGATGCCTCTCTTGTGCGATACTCTATCAAACATCAGTGATATAGGCACGTACGCCATAGCGGCTATCACAGTGTGTATGTGTGGTTGTGTGTGTGGTGTGTTGTGTGTGTGTGTGTGTGTGTGTGTGTGTGTGTGTGCGCGCGTGCGTGCGTGCGTGCGTGCGTACGTGGTGTGGTGGTGTGTTTGTCTGTGCGCGTGTGCGTGCGTGCGTGCGTGCGTGCGTGGGTGCGTGTGTGAGTGTGTGTGTGTGTGTGTGTGTTTGTGTGTGTGTGCGTGCGTGCGTGCGTGTGCATGTGGCGTGTGCTTCTGCGCATACGTGCGTGCGTGCGTGCATGCGTACACACGTGTGTGTGTACGTGCGGGCGGCGGGCGTTGCGTGCGGGCGTGCGTGCGTGCGTGCGTGACGTGCGTGTGTGTGTGTTATGTGTGTGTGTTGTGTGTGTGTGTGTGTGTGTGTGTGTGTGTGTGTGTGTGTCTGTGTGTGTGTGTGTGTGTGTGTGTGTGTGTGTGTGTGTGTGTGTGTGTGTGTGTGTGTGTGTGTGTGTGTGTGTGTGTGTGTGTGTGTGTGTAATAACGACAACTCCTTGTGTTTTTCACAGGCTCACACTGACGCTCTCATGCCCGATGTGGCTGGCCAAGTACCCGATGGACAACCAGACATGTCCGCTAGAGCTACAGAGCTGTACGGTGTTGCCTTCTCACATTAACCCTCCATAAGCTCATTAGCTCCTGCCCACATTCGCTTCATTACCTCTCTGATTCGAGTTCTATAGAGTATCGAGTAATACACGTGTGCTTAGCATATAAGTGTGATAGATCCCTTTACCTTACTTGGGAATCAAGGAAGTCGTGGTGTGGTCGCGTTTAGTGTTTACTGAGTCGGAATAGAAAACTTGTTTCGTATACTCTTGTGTGCCTTATTTATTACAGCATTATTTGACTGATCACGCACATCGTGTTTAACTTTCCCCGTATATATATATATATAACCATTCCCAAAACGATAGAAACCTTTACAAACAATATGGGAACGCAGCTCACCTTAAAAATAAATAATTGTAATACCGAGAGTGACCTACACAATCATACCAGGAACTAAAGTGACAATACAACTTATATTGATCAACTAAGATGACCTTCTCAATAATTCCAAGACCGAGAATGACTGTCAACATAATTTTACCCGTTTAAAGTACCAGCGGTTTCGCGTAACCTTGGCTTGACACGAATGCTACGAGTTTTGGGGGGTTTCTGGAGTGCAATGTGTAATGTTTGATGCTTCAGATATGCTGAGCACAGACGAGCAATTACTCTACTGGGTCTCAGACACTCCCGTGAGATTCGAAAACGAAGTTAACCTGCCTCAGTTCAAACTGGAGGGACTAACCACGGGTTCCGCTGTCGTAACTAACAGCATAGGTAATGTAACGTAACACGATTATATGTAAGGTAGGACTAACGATGGTGTTAATAACATGTTGATAGCTAGCATGATTGACATTGTAATGTAACATGATTATATGTAAGGTAGGACTAACAATCGTGTTAATAACATGTTGATAGCTAGCATG
>NW_014578364.1:0-4194 GCF_000485595.1 Priapulus caudatus
TTTCTGCTTTTTCCGGCCTGATGTCAACACCACGCATGCCGCACATGATCACCATACCGTTTTCTTTGTAGGGTGAAAAGTAAAACATTGAATCAATTAAAACCCCGTCTGTCTGTGTACGTAGTTAATTCAACATGACGGAGCATGAAGAGGTTGCGCTTTACATAGTGTAAGATTCGCATTATCTTTCACTGATCGTGTTTTACTTCCGGTTCCGTTCATATGGTCGCCAGCCCACAACTCCAAATGAGCTTTTCATATCGATTCGACTGGAAGGCTGCTATATATGCCCGGATGACACAAACTGTAATCAACGATGTAGCGGATTCGACGCCACGTACCTGCCGCTTCTTTTATTTAAAATAACATGACAAATATATATCTATAATAAATAAATAAATAAATAAATATCTGTGTATACTGTGTAGGCCAGTATGACATACATACATATATACTATATATATATTATATATATATATATATATATATATATATCATATTATATTATAATAATAGGGTGCTGTGTGTGGTGTTGTGTGTTGCTGCGTTCGTGTTGTGTGTGTGTGGCTGTGTGTGTGCATGTGTGATGGTGTGTGTGGGTGTGGTGAGTCGCTGTGCAGAGAAAGGGGAGATATTTATTTATTTACTTTGAATCGTATATTTGTCTTTTATTTTTGAACTGTGAAGGAAGCGGCAAGCGTACGTAAGTAGTAATGCCTACATCGTTTGATTATATGATATATATATATATATATATATATATATATATATATACTATATATAATATTATATATATTATATTAGGGTATGCTGGGTGCGGTGCGTGAGTGGGTGTGTGTGTGTTGGTGTGTGTGGAGTGTGTGCAGCAGAAGGGCAAGGGGAGATATTTATTTATTTATTTAATCTATATTTGTCATTTATTTTTAATGAAGGAAGCGGCAGGTACGTAAGTAGTAATCCTACATCGTTGATTATATATATATATATAGTGTATGTGGGTGCGTGCGTGAGTGCGTGTGTGTGTATGTGCGTGCGTGTGTGTGTGCGCGTGCGTGTGTGCGTGCACGCGTGAGTGTGTGTGTATGTGTATGTGTGTGCGTGCGTGTGTGTGTGCGCGTGTGTGTGCATGCGCGCGTGCGATTATACGTGCGTGCGTGCGTGCACGCTCGACTGCATGTACGGTTCTTGTTGTGATCCTGTTTTGTGTTCTGCTCATTCTAGATCATTTCTAAATCTATGCAAAATGTGATCTGGAAATTTGTGGAATATGTTTTTAAATAGTGGCAGAAGGGCTCTAGAAAATGGTATCAGTAGAATAATGGTCAGTATGAGGAGAGTACCGACGAGAGAGCGTTGTCAGATCTCTCTCCTCACACATCTCTTGCACTATAGGTTTGAATCGTTCCGCATAGATACAATACAATACAATGACCGGTACAATGACATTTGTTATGTCATTGAACATCCGACTGATTCACTTTGCTAGTGTTTCGGCAATCACGGTTTATTTTAAACATGGTCATTATCATTTACCAGACTCACTACTCTACTCTACTACTCTAATAAAGATTACATGTTTATTGACGAATGAATCGAATCAATCACACGTTTTATTTATAGAGGAGATATATCTCTATGCTCAAGCTAAACAATTTCATGAAATTTCCAGCACATAATTATGTTACCACACAAATTTTTATGTAAAAATGGCATTTTGGATATTTCTCAATTACCACAAAGAGTAAGGAATCAAATTTTTTTGCCACAGGTTAAGCACAATATGTACCAACATATTGCATCGGTATTTTTCTTTAAGTTTTATATTTTCTGAGAAAAATGAAAAAACTGCTTTAAAATCAAGTTGTGTGTTAGAATTAAAAAATTTGGCGAATACAAAAGCATAACTAATAAAATACGGTACTTAATAACAATCCCTAGCACTTTTTTTTACAGCAATGTGTTACCATTAAAACGAGTGTAAAATTAAATTATTCCTAGTTGTAAGAAAAATATTCACAGAGAAATATCCATTTATACATCGGCTACTATGTCAGAAATCAAAACGGAGAGATCAGCGTTTTTCTATTTTTCACAATGATCGACCGCCTGTGTGCAAAATGGGTGAACGTATGTGAAACATCTACTGTTAGTACTTACTGTGACATATCCATGACTAACTCTAGCTAGTGGGTCACAACACGCGCCTAAAGTGCAAGTGTGTAAACAGCGAAAACGTGGCCATTTTCGGTCCGCGCCGCAAGTTCAACTATCACTGGCAGCATGACGAGCTGGTAGGAAGTGTGATGCCTGAATGCTACCGAACGTAGTGAAAGATATCCATGAAAATTTCTGGTTTTATCATTGTCTTGACGTCATCAGTACGTCAGCTGCTGCCCTCACTACACGGTACGCGGCAATCAAAACGCTCTGACAGTTCACATCGTACCGTTGTATGGAGAATGAGTATATACAGAGGCTGGCATATAGTGTTAGCCATCGGAATAAAGGTTGAAAATAAAAATCGGTGAAGGTTTTGCCTAAAACTGGAGAGTATCTTTAAATACATTATATACGCGTTAACTGGCATATGATTAGCAGCTTATATTTGGCGTAAGTATAAGTGATTATTAAGTTGTTCTAATTGCAAATGAATGGTAGACGACGATAAATGTCGCATGAACATGTTACGTTGACATCATTTGTGACGGATACGCTGAAGAAATATTCGTTCCATCATATCAAATTTGCGTCATCATATCAGTAGTATTATCATATAAGTATATATATATGTTATATATATTATATATATATATATGACAAAAAGCTATACTATTATAGAGTAGATATCATAAGATAATATAGCTTGTGCATAGAACGCACGCCTGATGCACAAACACACAGTGTACGCACGCACAATGCATGCACGCACACACACACACACCACACACTCTTGAAGACATTGCGTTTGAGAAGACAATAACTTAAGAGTAACCCAGAAAGGTGGACGCTCGCACCGAGTTGCGCACAAGAACACAGACACGACGTACACACGCACGCACGCACGCACATACAGCCTAGAAACTAATCATGGTGTTGTATAGTGAGCAGGATGTCAAGAGAGTGAACATACCTGGTCGCTTACATTCTGCCTCTATCTATGGTCTAGCTGAGGCGACGAGGCGCGTGCATTTGCTGCAAGACTGAATTTTGTTTATATAGTTAGCATGTGTTATTGATTTTGCTAACGGACATTACATGAATGAATACGTCTGCGTTAGAAGTTATCCGGTATATAAATGTTAACGATGTGGTAAATGCCTCAACGCATATTGTTGATGATTATAAAACTGGTCAATATGGTTAAACTATGACGTTCTTTCTTCTCACTTAGGAGTTAACACATAAAAAGACACTTTGCTCGTTCCTCACATCTCTCTATACGTCCTACGCTGCCTCTCCCCTTACCGCTCCGTCAATAGAATCTAGCACTGTATCCCAACAGACTGTTCCCGTTTTTATGCTTTATCTCTCAACCTACTTGCCTATCTTCACTCTCGTTGACCAAGCATTAAAATAGCAAAACAAAAAATGTCAAAACCATATGTATACGTTGCTTTTATTAGATAAGGCTGTCATAAACATGATTATTCCAAATGTATTAGCCGCATTTTGCTAACATATACAATTATGGTCCAATTGACTTCATGATTGGGATTAACTTAAGAACTTAATTAACAATCACAAATCATGATTCTACGTTTAGTGTCCACTCGGGGAGAAGTTGAAACAGTTTTAGTTGCATAATTTGCCTTCGTTGTAATTACACACTGCCCTCCACTGGGCACATGTTGCAGTGTACTCGCTGTTCACAGTCGCCAAGCTGATCATACAGTGGAGCTGCAGTTCGAGGTGTACTTCTGCTTATATTCTATACGACAATCTCGCTAGAGTAAGGGGAGAAGATCTCACGATTGCTACTGAAGCCAGCATCACACAGTTCGCATATACGGTTCTCTCCCCTCGACACTCACGGTCTCGTTAGATGACCCGATGTGAAAAGATAGCATCACACAGTTTTCATTAGATGGTTTATACTCACGTGCTGAGTCTTATGTGTTTTTTCCTATTAACTCCGAAAAGGAGAAGGCAGCCATCACACAAGATCGACTTAAATCAGGTTGCTTCTCCGTGTGA
>NW_014578364.1:4204-8001 GCF_000485595.1 Priapulus caudatus
GCATCACACAGATCGCACTTATACGGTTTCTCTCCCGTGTGAGTTCTCATGTGTGTCTTCAGATTACCAGAGTATGCAAAGGTAGCATCACACAGTTCGCACTTATACGGTTTCTCTCCCGTGTGTGTTCTCATATGTGACTTCACAGCCCCCGGTTGTGAGAAGGCAGTATCACACAGTTCGCACTTATACGGTTTCTCTCCCGTGTGTGTTCTCATGTGTGACTTTACAGCATCCGGTTGTGAGAAGGCAGCATCACACAGATCGCACTTATACGGTTTCTCTCCCGTGTGTGTTCTCATGTGTGACTTCACAGCACCCGGTTGTGAGAAGGCAGCATCACACAGATCGCACTTATACGGTTTCTCTCCCGTGTGAGTTCTCATGTGTGACTTCACAGCACCCGGTTGTGAGAAGGCAGTATCACACAGATCGCACTTATACGGTTTCTCTCCCGTATGTGTTCTCATATGTGACTTCACAGCACCCGGTTGTGAGAAGGCAGCATCACACAGATCGCACTTATACGGTTTCTCTCCCGAGTGTGTTCTCATGTGATTCTTCACACTACTCAGCACTGAGAAGGCAGCATCACACAGATCGCACATATATGGTTTCTCTCCCGTGTGTGTTCTCATGTGTTTCTTCACATCACCCGATTGTGAGAAGGTAGCATCACACAGTTCGCACTTACACGGTTTCTCTCCAGTGTGTGTTCTCATGTGTGACTTCAGGTGACCCGATTGTGAGAAGGCAGCATCACACAGATCGCACTTGTACGGTTTCTCTCCCGAGTGAGTTCTCATGTGTAACTTTACTCTACTCAGATAGGAGAAGGAAGCATCACACAATTTGCACTCATATAGATTTCCCTCGGAATTAATTCTCACGTACTCCATCGTGCTTCAGGGAAAGCTGCCACGTACTGGTCACACACACTTCAGGTGTGTATACCCTGTCTGCCGCATAAGTTACGACCACGTGTTTTGCTTCGTAGACTGCTTCGTCACACTTGTAGAATTAACGTCCTATATAGGCTCTCCTGCAAATTAGTAAAGAGAATACGAATAAATGTATTGAACGCCGCGTATTGGTGTAGAACAAAAACGCGCCCTGCTCATGTTTGCAATTTAACTGTTTACACTAAATATCGAATTATTATCATCTAAACATCACGCACCATTTTACGACTGTAAGCTCTTGCACATAATGTATCGCGAAAATAAATATACTGAATTATTATAATTAAGAAACATCCGCTTACCCAATGAAGTCACTGATCGTCCCAATAGTGTTCTCGTATCAGCATTAAAGTTACAAACGTCAGTGGCGTGGTTATATAGCTGCGGTTATGATAAAACCGGTCTGATATCCTGACAGCCGGGTAACCGGTCTGAAACCAGGACACACGCTGGTCGCTTCCCCTAATTAATTACAACAGCAGCGGCACACCACGCCCACAATCATTGCTGTAAAACTCGTCTCTCGCGGGCTTGGTACTTAAGTGGCATCCTTACTGTGCAGGGATGCTGACTGTTATTTCTACCAAAGCAGAACTAACCAGCTTTGTAAACAATCACTAACAACAAATCACCGTACACATAATGTTCTTACGCACACCAAGCAATCCCGCATCTCTGACTTCTTGAACTCTGAGCACCTGACAGCACCCTGCAACCCTTTCTAATGCATCTCATTTCATGTATATTAAACAATGCTTGGCGACACCTATACAAACCATATTTTACAACTGCGTAAGTAATTAAGGTCCGGGTGTATGAGAGTGTTTTTAAGCCATCTTATGGCCGATTAAGAGATGGCTATAATGATGGGGATATAGCGTAGCTCACTCTTAACAGCTCGCTCGGCTGTTGGTACGCCACCTAGTCTTCCCTATTGACTCATATGGCCCAATTTATAGTAATCTCTTAGTGAAATATTGACTTGATACGAAAACAATAATACAAGGATCCTGTTACTAAAATAAAATTTTCTGTCCCGGTATATTCATTTCTATATAAAACACTTTATACACACCTTCTAATCCATTGTTTTTCTCTTCAAATTAATATTCAAATAAATTAAAGTAATATAATATACGGGACCCGCTTAATATGATTATTTTTCTTTGGCCCGCCAGTTTTGTACTAACGGGGTGCGACTATAGTAATGAATAGTAGTTTAATGAGGAGTTATTGAATGAGGAGTTTAGGCTTTGCAGTAATTGTATCTATTTATCAACAATTTAACGCTACTAAAGTTCTTAATTATACATATAAAGCATACCTTGATGCTTCCCCGCATCTAAAAAGTACTTTAGCAGGCGAAATCACGCCACCACGCCCGGTTCCAAAGCCGCGTGTGCCCACTGCTTGAAGAATCAAGTTCGTCGCACTACCAGTGCATATTTATAACACACACACACGCGCACACACAAATACACACACACAAAGTGAGCAGTAAGAGAGTGAAACTACCTGGTCGCTTACATTCTCCTCTATGATGTCTAGCTGAGCGACGAGCGCGTGCATTTGCTCAAGACTGAAGTTATGTAATATAGTAGATGTGTTATTGAATTTGTACGACATACATGAATGAATACGTCTGCGTTAGAAGTTATCCGGTATATGAATGTTAACTATGTGTAAATGCTCACACGCATATATTTTGATATTAATAAAATGCCAATAGGTAACTATGGCACGTTCTTTCTCTCACTTAGAGTTAACACATAAAAATGCACTTTGCTCGTTCCTCACATCTCTCTATCTCGTTTACGCTGCCTCTCCCCTTCCCCGCCGTCAATAGAATTAGCATCCCAACATACGTTCCCGTTTTTATTGCTTTATCTCTCAACCTACTTCCCTTTGTATCCTTCACTCTCGTTGACAAGCATTAAAATAGCAAAAAAACACAATTCAAGGCTATAATATACGTTGTTTTATTAGATCAGTGTTCAAACACATGCTTATTCACAAATGGTACTAGCCGCATTTTATACTAAATATACAGATTTGTCCAATGCTCTCAGATTGGGTAACTTAAGAACTAATTAAAACACAATCATGATTCTACTTTAGTTTCCACTCGGGGAGAAGTTGTAACAGTTTAGTTGCATAATTTGCCTTCGTTGGTAATCCACACTGCTCCACTTCACATGTGTGCAGTGTGCTCGCTTGTTCACAGAGCCAAGCTGATCATACATGTGAGTCTGACAGTTCGAGGTGTACTTTCTACTCACATCTATACGACATCTCCCTAGAGTAGGAGAGATCTCACGATTGTGTGAAGGCAGCATCACACAGTTCGCACTTATATGGTTTCACTCACGTGAATTCTCACGCGTCTCGTTAGATGACCCGATTGTGAAAAGATAGCATCACACAGTTTTCACTTATATGGTTTAACTCACGTGTGAGTTCTTATGTGTTTCTTCCTATTACTCGAACAGGAGAAGGTAGCATCACACAGATCGCACTTACATGGTTTCTCTCCCGTATGAGTTCTCATGTGTGTCTTCACACTACTCAGATAGGAGAAAGTAGCATCACACAGATCGCACTTATACGGTTTTTCTCCCGTGTGAGTTCTCATGTGTTTCTTCACACTACTCAGCTCTGAGAAGGCAGCATCACACAGATCGCACTTATACGGTTTCTCTCCCGTGTGAGTTCTCATGTGTTTCTTCACACTACTCAGCTCTGAGAAGGCAGCATCACACAGATCGCACTTATACGGTTTCTCTCCCGTGTGTGTTCTCATGTGTGTCTTCAGATTACCCGATTGTGAGAAGGCAG
>NW_014578364.1:11366-13804 GCF_000485595.1 Priapulus caudatus
TTGAGGTTCTGCGTTAAAGTTGGTTAGTTCTACAACGTTGAAATTGACATTTTCGGAAAAAATCGCACGAACATGCGGCAATTTTCTTTCGCAAAAGTACGTATTTATTGTAAGTATATCAATCGACATTGCACAGCAATGACATGGATGCGATTGGTTGAAAACTGTTTGGACGTGCCCGGTACAATCGCGTTTCTGCAAGCAAACGGACTGCTGTAATGTTGCATGCAATCACCAGCAAATGGTGGAACTGCAACTGAGGTGTAAAGACGGCATTTGGTGGAGATGCCGTAGAGTTAAAAACATTCCTGCAGGATCTGAATAATTGAATCTGAATTGATATACTTCTGAACAAGAGACAGGGTGAGACAGAAATGGTCGGTAAGCCCTATAGTGTGGACTGAACTAACTTGTGAGCTGCAAGCAATACTTCGTTCTAAAATATTGTTATTGAATATCGACGAGTCCCATTTACGATGCGCAGAGGGTCATACGGCCATCTCTGCCTATAAAAATGCATTTTTGTGTTAGACATGATATGAGTTTGCTGTTTTTAATTGCTGTTGTCAAAATACAATTAGGTATAACAACATTATAGTAAACTTGCGTAGAAAAATATTAGTAGTTTTTAATTCGTCATTAAGCGGTTTATATATTTGTGATTAGGGAAGAGAACAGAAAAGATTAGAGAGAACGCATATAGAAAAGAAGGGGAGAGAATAGAGAAGATTACAGAGAACTTATATAGAACACACATCTCTTGCACTATAGGTTTGAATCGTTCCGCATAGACCGATACAATGACATTCATTATGTCATTGAACATCCGACTGATTCACCTTGTTAGTGTTTCGGCAATCACGCTTTATTTTAAACACGGATCTTTATCATTTACCAGACTCACTACTTAAGGATACTCTCCACCTTTCGCATGGGTATTGCTCTAATGAAGATTAAACGTTTGTTGACGAATGAATCGAATCAATCACACGTTTTATTTATAGATGAGATATATCTCTATGCTCATGCTAAAAAAAATCATGAAATTTCCAGCACATCATTATGTTACCACACAAATTTTGAATTTTTATGTAAAAATGGCATTTTGGATATTTCTCAATTACCACAAAGAGATTAAAAAAGCAAAATGTTTGCCACAGGTTAAGCACAATATGTACCGAAACAGGGCATCAGGATTTTTCTTTACGTTTCAAATTTACTGTGAAAAATGAAAAAAACTGCTTAAAAATCAAGTTGTGCGTTAGAATAAATTTTTTTAGCGAATAAAGAGGCATAACTAATAAAATACGGTACTTAATAACAATCCCTGTCGCGATTTTTTACAGCAATATGTTACCATTAAAACGAGTGTAAAATTGAATTAATCCGAGTTGTAATCACAGAGAAATATCCATTTATACATCGGCTACTATGTCAGAAATCGAAACGGAGAAATCAGCGTTTTTATATTTTTCACAATGATCGACCGCCTGTGTGCAAAATGGGTGAACGTATGTGAAACATCTACTGTTAGTACTTACTGTGACATATCCATGACTAACTGACACCACTAATTTGGTAATATGTTCTACGCACCTTGAGAAATTGTGTGAAATTACGATGTTACCACCGCACTTTTATGCAAAACGCGCGTACGGTGTGTACTGCATGCCGTTACTTATAAGCTATGTGTCAACAAACACGCGCCTAAATGCAAGGTGCGTAACAAGGGAAACGGGGCTATTTTCGTTCGCGCGGCAGTTTCGTAAAAATAAACTTTCTTTGAACCGAATTGTAATGAAACGCTTCAACATTTTTCCAGCGTCATTATTATCTGCTATGTAATGTCAAGTAGCTGAGTAAAATACGCTTTCTCTCTCAATTAAGATGTATTCTGTATTAAAAAATATTATTTTAAAAAGTTTTTCTGGGGCGTCACCTGAGCATTATTCGCGTGGTTACGTCTGATATGTGGCTTATTGAAAGAAAATCTATTCTTACCAACGTACATTCATTATTACTATAGCATTATTATTCTTCCATCATCAACTATTCATTATTTGCTATAGCAACAAATACAAACTAAACACAATAAACGGTAGATCATGCTTCCGTTCACAATTTATAATTTATTTTTGCAGAACAATACGCGGGGTTTTCGGTTCCATGGCAACTAAAGCAGGTTGTCGTGCGCATGCGCGGGCCACACATATCATTGGTCAAACTTCACGACAGATGGCGCTCTCGCTCTGGCTCAATTCACGATCAACGATGTATGATTCGAGCCACGTACCCTCCACTCCCTCACCTTCTGATTGCTAGACATTACCCCACAGCTCTTGCAACAATAACAGCGTTTTTATAAAAGAATCTATGACAAATATAGATTAATAAATAAATAAATATCTCATCGTTCTCTCGCTCTCTCTCTCTCTCTC
>NW_014578364.1:14558-34347 GCF_000485595.1 Priapulus caudatus
CCTCCTCCTCCTCCTCCTCCTCCTCCTCATCCTCCTTATTGTTGTTCTTCTTCTTCTTCTTCTACTACTTTATCTCCTCCTTCTCCTCCTCCTTCACCTCCTCCTCCTCCTTCTCCTCATCCTCCTCATCATCACCATCCTCCTCCTCCTTCTCGTCCTTCCTCACCTACTCCTCCTTCTCCCCCTCCTTTTCAGCAACAGTGGGGATGACGCCGTAGGCAGATGTTTAGAAACTTGGGCGCCTATTAATTCGAAATCATTGATATTTTTGCTGCTAGGTGGCGTGCATAAATAATTTAGCACGACACAGCGCAGGTACAATGACAACGCAGGAGAATTATCGATGACAGCTTATAGCATCTCAGCAACTTGCTTTGTCTTCCTGACTATATATATACGTATTGACTAATCATAATCTTAAATAGATATAATAAATCATAATCATAGGTCATAATCATAGGTCATAAATCATAGGTCATAATCATAGGTCATAAATCATAGGTCATAATCATAGGTCATAAATCATAGGTATACTTAATCGTGACGTCACCGGATATGTAGACAAAACACATGGCAGCTATGGTGCAGCCTATTACATTTTGGGTGGCGTTACGCGTGCACACGCTAGAGCATTTCAAACGAAATTGCCAGTAGTGCTGACTTGTGAGGAATAAATGCATAAATACATGGTGTAAAGTTGTGGAAAGTGTTCAAAAAGATAGGTGAGATGTCCATGTAGATAACTATAAGTGTTAAAAAGCCCGATCATTTTGCGTTTTGGGAGCCATTTTTCGTGGAACCTTTCGGGACCCGGTGTAGCTGCAAAATCTAGTTCAAGATGTTCTATAGCCCTGCGGCAGTTAATAAAAGCGGGCTATAGTACTAGAGCTAGTGTGCGCGGTGCGCGCGCTGAACAAATACATCCAGGTGCGCCGCACGCGGACGGCACACCTACCGCTGTACATCATGGACCACGGTGCCTTCCTTACCCGCAAATCGTTGGTGATAAATCTGCGGCTACTTCTGCAGGAGGCCGGTCTACATCCGCAAAGCTATGCGACGCGGGCCTGTTCATAACCGTTGCAGTTTAGCCGAAAACCCGAACCGTGATGGAAGCGTCCAAAGGGTTTTTCTTAGTGTCTGCCTATCAATATCATCATAGGCAGTCGGTACTATAGCGATTATCACCATGCATTTCAATATAGGTTCAACTTAGGTTTTGCATGGCCGCTGTTAAGAACAGTGCATAGCCCGTGCGGCTATACCAGTGCTCTATATACCGCCTCTCCGGCACACGTATATGCCGCAGAATCCGGGTAGGAGTCTATGCACATATGTAGTGATAGGCTGGCCCTAATACGTATAGTAGAGCCAGCAGCGTATTAATTAAGAACAGTGCATAGCCAATGCGGCCATACCAGCGCCGCGCATCACACCTACATCTTCTCCTAGGCCGCACGTGCAAACTCATGTTTTGCATGGCCGCTGTACGTGCAGATTCGGACCACCGGGTATACGCCATCTGTCGCAGCCCCTACTCCATATACCGCCTCTCCGGCACACGTATATGTCGCAGAATCCGGGTAGGAGTCCGTGCACAGATGTAGTGATGGACTGGCTCTAATACAGTCGGGCCAGCAGCGTATTAACAACAGTGCATGGCCAATGCGGCCATACCAGCGCAGCGCATCACACCTACATGTTTTTCTAGGCCGCGCGTGTAAGCTCATGCTTTTCACGGCCGATGTACGTGCAGACCCGTACCTCCGGGTATACGCCATTTGTCGCAGCTCCTACTCCATATACCGCCTCACGGCACACGTATATGTCGCAGAATTCGGGTAGGAGTGCGTCCATAGATGTAGTGATGCACCTTCTCTCAGGCCGTACACGCACCGGCCACTGCACATGACCAGCAGCGCATAACCACACGTAGATAACAGCAACCCCGCACCTGGGTAGTGATGCACCGGCTACAGGCGTGCTCCGCCCTACATTAACTTGCCATTTATAGGGCTGGCGGCATCGTGTCAATCAACCGCGCACGGCCTCCGGCGACAAACACAATCGCGCAGGACGCGCGCGTCCTCACTTTAGGAATCAGGTTCAGAGGGTGGGTTAGGATCGGTTTACGTTCGCGTGTGCCAGGGGGGGGGGGTGAGGCAAGACCTTGCTGGTCAGAGCATGGGAAATCACACCTCCCCCCTCGCGAGAGCGTGGGAGTTAGGGTTGGGGTGTACGGCTCGCAGGTTTACCCTGGCACAATCGCATAGGTTGAATAACGTCGTCGACGGTAGGACGAGTGCAATATGTAGAACGTGCGTAGCGCTCAATCCTACTCCCGCAATTACAGTATTCATGTCCTAAGCTACAGGTGTATATACAGTGTCGGATATATATATATATATATATATATATATATATATATATATATATATACGTGGGTGATATAACGGTTATATAGTAGATCCGCGAATGTGAGGGGTGGATCGTGCTACGTATTTCTTGCGGGTTTCTTGCGATCACCCCGAGGAGATCCGTACGGATTCATTAGAAAAAAATTGACAGATTCACAGTATATCCTCCATCCCTGTGTGATTTAGTTTCATGCAGCTCACTATATAGTCATAATTTTCATAAACTTCAAAAACTCAAATGGATAGCTGTTAAATGCTCCGTCTTTTCAGCTGCCATTTCTGCGTACATGCATGATGCCGGCCTCCGTAGGGAATAATAGTAATATTTCCGAAGAATGGCATATAGTATGCAATACTTGTCACGTACACAAATGTATTTCTACACACAGGTACATCTAGTAAAGTTTATTCAAATCAGTAGGGATTTGTCGGATTTGCACGGATGGTTGGTTTACGAAGCAACAGGTCCTTACGGATTATCTTCGAAGTCGGGAAATTCGAGCCCACTAGCTACAATCTTATACGTGTTGCTATATTTTGGGACAAAATTTGAGGGGGGGGAGTCGGTCGCTCCCGTGGCGACGCACTCACGCGACCCGCGTGGGCTGTTGCTCGGCTCGGCGAGTCTGCGCGTTTACGGGGGCGGGCCGTTCCGGCGCGCGCAATCATCCCGACCGCACGCGCAAACGTACGTGTGTTGTAGCCGGGCGCCCACGGGACTCTCCTCTCCCATAATTTGGCAACAACGTATTCAGGTGTTCCTGTCTATATGCTGTTAACCGCGCGGAAAAAGTCGGTTGCGCGGTGAAATTCATTTCGCGCGCCGGGGACTTTGGCGCCGACGTGACGTTAATTGGAGTTTACTTAAATAAATGTTAACGGATGGAGGGGGAAAAAATGCTACCTCTCAGCACACGCACGTGATCTGGCTGGCTTGATTAGGTGCGTCGTGGGTTCTCACGAACTGCGCGCGATAGGCCTTGACCCGGGGGGTGCATTCATTCTCCGGCGCGTCTACGACTACAGGAGTCACTGTTGGTTCGTGCCGCGCACAACTATCATGCTTTGCGGGTGGCGAGCGACCCAAGGATAGGTTTATATAGTGGATTATATTCTAGATAGTGGATTACGTAGTGGCGAGCGACTTAAGGACCGCCCACCCAACCCTGCACATGTCTGCTATTCACTTTCTTATCGTATATGCTTTGTATGACATTATTAATAAAGCTGGTTGGCGGGGGGAGTTGGTCGCTCCCGTGGCGTCGCGCTTACGCGACCCGCGTGGGCTGTTGTTCGGCTCCGCGAGTCTGCGCGTCTACGGGGGCGGGCCGTTCCGGCGCGCGCAATCATTCCGACCGCACGCGCAAACGTACGTGTGTTGTGGCCGGGCGCGCGCGGGACTCTCCTCTTCCATAATTTGACCGGGGACCGGGTCCCAGGCAAAATTCTAGAGCAACTATATTTGCATCGCTATGGCAACGGCATTGCCGTGAAAGATTTATTTGATTAGAAGTAGATCGTTGCCATGTAAAGTGTGCAAGCACTTCATTATCAAAACAGAATCCAAGACAAATATATTGCATGTAAAATATGTTTGAAATTACACAAAAGTCTATCATTCATTTATTTGAAAAATACATATTAATTTTACACCGGCAATTCATTAAGTACTTGTGATATCACAATAATTTACAACAAGTGATAAATAAATATGAATAAAAGTATGAATAAATGAATGAATAAATAAATAAATGTTATGGCTGTCCCGAAATTACCATAAAACACGGAGACGGCTCCTTGACGGGTAATATTGTCTTTAATGCGTAAGACGTAGACTTGACGATTAACTGAAAGATAATCATCAAGATTACTAAATACAAAGCATTTAGAAAATATCAGAAGTTCCTATATAGAAATTAAACAATCAAATGATTACGTTACCAGATATAACATTAGACTTCGTTCATTTTAAACATCGGTACAATATCAAGACTATACGACAGGATGAATTACAATATAGTAAATACTGAACATACGCACAATACTCATGAAAGCAACCGTCTGTCTAATAACTCTGCTAGAACATGCAGTCTTTGGCTAGGTAAATCAGCATATAGACTGTACCCTTTCACAAACCCTCGTCCCTGATAGAATTTAATTATGATACTCTATACTTACAACATACGATAAAATACAACATACTGATGCGCGACACTTCCATTATAAACTAATTGCTACCGTAACAATTTCGCTCCGTCTCTAATCAATGGGGGTCATACCTATGTGTCCCGGTACCTATGTGTCCCGGTACCTATGTGTCCCAGTACCCAGGTACCTATGTGTCCCGGTACCTATGTGTCCCAGTACCCAGGTACCTATGTGTCCCAGTACCTATGTGTACCGGTACCTATGTGCCCCGGTACCTATATGTCCCAGTACTCAGGTACCTATGTGTCCCGGTACCTATGTGTCCCAGTACCCAGGTACCTATGTGTCCCGGTACACGAAACAAAGGATTTCAGGATTAGGCCTAGGCTGTTACGTCAGCAAACAAAAAATTAAAATGTTTTTTTAGTTAATTTTCAAATAAAAAACTTTCAGTTCAGTTCACAATTTTTGCATTAAGCGGGGGACACACCATGCGAAATTCGCATGGTATAAGCATAGATATATACAACACATATATGTGTTGTATAATTATATCTATGGTGTAAGCATTTAAGAAAGCGTGGCGGATGATAATCAGGGTTGGGCTCAGGTCAGTGCTACATGTACATAAACGTGATGTTATACATTGTATCAAGCAAGCCAGACAATGCGTCTAGCTGATTCTAGGAAATACATCTTCCCAAATAGAATAGGCATTCTGACTGAAAACTGAAAAGAAAACTGAAAAGAAAACTGAAAACTGAAACTGAAAAGAAAACTGAAAACTGAAACTGAAAAGAATAGACAATTGAGCATTTGGATATGCAGTTCAGAAGTAGCCATGGATGTAAGGCTTGTGGCAGGTAATCGTGGTGGTCAGGTCCTTGTAATTAATAGATACCGCTACCGCAGGCATCGAGATGCAAATGAAAGAATTCACTGGTGGTGCTGGAGAAAAGAATGCAACGCACGTGTTCGAACGAATATATTCAACATTAAAGACCTTGAAGATGCGAACGAAATTCGCGTACTGTTCCATGAGGAACACGCCCATGAGACTGATGACAATATCGTTGATCGAGCTGTATTAAGGGAAACAATGCGGGCAGCAGTATTGGACAACCCTGCTTGTCCAGTAAAGCGTGTTTATGATGCTACGGTTGCCGATGTACACAGACACCATGCACAGGGTGGTGGAGACGGCGGTGGAGTTTTATTTCCTTCCAAACAATTCTAAATAGAACCAAGGTGAGCCAAATGCCAGAAATTCCTGCTGCAGTCGAAGATGTCAAAATAGCTGGGCCTTGGGCAGAAACATGGCTGCATGATCGCTTTTTGCTCCATCAGGATAATGACTGGAGCATCTCCACTTTTGCAACTGATGCAAACCTAAGAGCCCTTAGGAGGTGCAGTGAGGTCTATATGGATGGAACTTTCAGATCCTGCCCTGCACCATATAACAAGTTTGTTGCAGTTCTTGGCAGGTACCATGGCTTGGTGGTACCTTTGGTAGTCGATGGAAAATAGGGGAATCGGGCATTACCGACAGGTTTTGGCAGCAATTTCGCGCCATGTGCGTCGTGTAACGCACCATCGATGGAGGCCACGGATGGTCATCTGTGACTTTGAACAGGCTCTTATTTCTGCTGTGGAAACAGAGCTTCCTAATGCCCAAGTCAAGGGATGTTATTTCCACTTCACGCAGAACCTGTGGAGTTGAATTCAGGAACTTGGCCTGGCGGGTCCATATCGCTGTGACAGAAATCTTAGAAAATGTCTGTGTAAAGTGATGGCAATCGACTACCTGCATTTGCCATTGGTCCAAATGAATTTTAATATTTTACGTGCAGCGAGGAGAACAAATAACCTCATCAACAGATATCCGGCATTAATGGACTTCTTTGCTTACGTAATGAACACGTATGTCAACGGAACATTCCCACCAGCCATGTGGAATGCGTATGATCACAACATGGATCTACGTACGAACAACAACGTTGAAAGTAAGTAGAAAATTCACTACTTTCCCTGTAAAACGGGTTCCTTCTAATTCCAGGGTTAACGTACAACAAGCCTGGTGGCCTCACTGGTTTGCGTGTGCCTGGCTGTATGTATTCGTAGTGAAATGGAGAAGTGGATGAGTGTAGGCAGGGCGCGGAGTTTATAAGGGGGGGAGGGGGGAGGTTAGGTCACTCACTATGTGCCACATTTCCTAAAAAGCGCAGGACTGTATATCATATGATAGGTCCACACGTGTTCTCATTACAGGTTATCATAAGCAGCTTAACGACACTGTTGTTGTGAAGCACCCGTCACTGTGGGTGTTCATCAAATATTTGAAGGACAATCAGGCATCGGTAGAGACATCCATCGATGCTGCCGATCATGGAGACACACCAGCACCAAGGAGAAGGAAGTTGCGACAACTGGAGGCCAAGCTGCTGCGACTAAAATACCAATATAATGAGGGAGACCGGGACCTCGATTCCTACTGGAGAGCAGTAACTCATTGCACTGGTTACGAATAAATGTTCAATTTTCCATTATCGTTTTTTTCCCTTGACTTTTATATGACTTCCATATATTTTAATATATTATAATGAATGCGATTAATTTTGAGATCAATTCAGAATTTTTTTCGTTTGTGTTAAAAGAATTTTGAGTCCCGTATTTAAAGGGTTAGTGCTGTAATTCAGTATTATTTCATTTGTATTAAAAGACATTTTAAGGGAGACATACTGAGCATAGTTTTATTCTCTCATGACTTTAAATAGTACCCCCTTTTAATATGGGGGAACATAGGTACCGAGAAACATAGGTACCTGGGTACTGGGACACATAGGTACCGGGACACATAGGTACCTGGGTACTGGGACACATAGGTACCGGGACACATAGGTACCTGGGTACTGGGACACATAGGTACCGGGACACATAGGTACCTGGGTACCGGGACACATAGGTATGGACCCAATCAATGAACTGCCATCAGATCGTGCGGCTTTATAAACCTGGCTGTACTACGTACACCACATAGCCCACTCTTGTTACTCGTGCCCGCATAGTCTCGTAAAACGTATTATCAGGTATTCCTTATCACATGATACTCTCAAGTGAATATTATTGACCAATAGCACTAAAACACAAACTTTGGTCAATCATATGCACGCTAGCAAGGTCATCGGGTGAGGCTATTACAACAAACGGTACAAATATACGAAATTTGATCTCAACAAATGTTATAAATAAACTAATTATTAATTAATTAATGCAGAGTCACTGACAGCTAAAGGTTTGAAAGCTGCATTCGGCCAGAAATTTCTAACCGGTTTTATCTATTGCAGGTGTCAGACAGTAAGTAGGCGCCTATTATTGTATTCAGCAAACGGTGGCGACAGGATGCGACGCTTGGCACGTCACACCTAGCGCATAAGACGCTACGCATATAACGCGCGATGACAATGGATGGGCGCGCCTCCCGTATCGCCTTGCGCCGGACGAATGATAAAATTTCTGACGGATCCAGTACAATTACAATGCTATACAACATGAAGAAAAAATATATACAAAAAAAATACTTCAACATATTCTGTACTAGTAAAGTGATTAAGACAACATGAAGAAAAACATAGATACCAGAATAAAAAAAAATTCAGCAGAGTCTATACAAGAATAGTGATTAAGATACACTTTAACATCATTTTGGCACTCATACGTACACCATTATATACATATTACACAAACATTCGCACACATACACGGGCATACTGATAAATGCAATAGTGTTGAGCAGTTAAAGAGATCAAAAATTGGTGGAGGATGCGGGCAACTGCATTCGCTACGCTATTACTCGTCGTTACAATCTGCTACCATTTGCTAACTCTACGCTGCTAACAACTCTACAATTCTACGATGCTACAATCTGCTACGATGGATCATCTCTACTCCTTGCTGCAATCATCTACGATGCTACGATTCCGGAGCGGAGATCAACAACAACTTTTTTAGTTAACCTTTAACCTTTTCCAGTACAATACAAGCGTCAATAAACGAGCGTTTGATATCTGCTACATGTTTAGGCCACGCTTCACTGACCGACTCCTCCATCTTCTCCCACAGCTCCTCAGCGCTGAACTTTATAAGTCCGCTCTCACTCCTTAGCAGACCGCTATCAAGACGTCGCAGTAACTCATCTACGTGGCGCTCACGCAAATACGCGACCGGCACGTATGAGATTGTTTTACCGCAGTCCTCGGCCAAAACATTGAAATTATCAATATAAGGATGCGGCATGTTGCGCTTATTTGTACACGATTGTACGTACTTAAATATTTTACGCACGATTACTGGGAACGTGAACGGATCCGCTGGGTTGAGTGATGCGACATGAAGCAGCGCAAGTTTTAGGAGGTAGGAGTCGATCAGTTTCCTAGGCTTAAAGCGAGTGGCGATATACAGCTGAATAACGTCTATGTTAACTGCACGTAAATATGTAACGTCACTGTCTGTAAGCAACTCATTCTTATTCGATATAATATTTCCACACTTATAATAACAATCATGTACTCGAGGATCAAGAAATGCCTTTGCTGTGATTAGAGCCTGGCGATAAACTGGATGGAAACTTTTGATCTTTTTGCTTTCCGCTACTGCCGTACAGACGGACCAGCACGTATTATCTGAGTCCACGCCAGGCTTGGGTACCACGTGGTAGTAGTCATCAGGAAAGATTTTGGTTGCGCCAGCTGGCTTGCCCGAGATTCGTACTCCCGGCGTAACATCTATCGATATACGTAGAAATTTAAAATGTCTGCCGCCAACAAATTTCATATTAAATTGAGTGCAAACTTTGTTCCATGCCAAAATATGTGACCTTTGTGTTTTGAATGAATGCTCTCCGTTTTTCATGACTTTCGATACAGCCCGGCACAATAGCTTAACAAATTCTTCCTTTAGATTTACCGAAATATGCTGGTCTGATTTTTCCTCGCGAATTGTTACAAAGCCAGCTGTATTAGATTTTGTGTTTTCAATAATTACATTTTTTTGATATCTATCGATTTCGAATAGGAAGTCGTATTCGTCTGGCAGACCAGCTTTTGTGCGGTTGGCCGTGCTGCCTATCAGAATGGGCGTGCAGGAGAAGTCACTGTCTAAGACTTTCATCTCCTTGCAGACTCGCTCCATCAGGTCTCCCACGGCGTCCCGCATTTGATCGCATTCCCCCTGATGCTCTAATCTTCCCAAGCCTGGCGTCTCCCATATATCAGACAGTGACGTTACACGTTCTATGTCACAATAATAATTGTCGGGCAGCTCACTGACAAAGTATTGGTGCGCCAGTATAGCGCCGGCGGATTCTCTATAGCCGTCGTTGATGGTGACCTTACGGGCGCCATCTACGGCCACCTGGTACGCTGTTTGCACGTCCTCGGGATGCCACGCCCTTAGTTTATCCAATAATTCCGTTACAATGCTTGCGTGACCGCCGTCGGCAGCCCACGCCAACACCGTCCTGCCATCGTTACTGCGACTCTCCTCCACATGCGCTGCTGCTGCTAGTAGCATCATGACACACGATGTATGACCGCTACTGGCAGCATGCATCAACGCCGTCCTGCCATTTACGTCCGCGTGTTCTATGTTAGCGCTCGTACATAATAACGCTGTTACCGTATCCGTATGACCGCTAACAGCTGCTGCTATTACTGCGGTGTAGCCATTCACGTCCGCGTGATCTATGTTAGCTCCCGCACCTAATAACGATGTGACCTTATCCGTATGACCACTAACAGCTGCTACTATTACTGCGGTCCTGCCATTTTCGTCCACGTGATCTATGTTAGCGCCCGCACTTAATAACGCTGTGACCGTATCCGTGTGACCGTTAACAGCTGCTGCTATTACTGCGGTCCTGCCATTTACGTGCACGTGATCTATGTTAGCGCCCGCACTTAATAACGCTGTGACCGTATCCATATGACCGTTAATAGCTGCTGCTATTACTGCGGTGCTGCCATTCACGTTTGCGTGATCTATGTTAGCTCCCGCACCTAATAACGCTGTGACCGCATCCGTATGACCGATACCAGCCGCTACCATTACTGCGGTCCTGCCATTTACCTCTGCGTGTTCTATGTTAGCTCCCGCACCTAATAACGCTGTGACCGTATCCGTATGACCTCTCGCAGCTGCTGCTATTACTGCGGTCCAGCCATTCACGTCCACGTGTTCTATGTTAGCGCCTGCACGTAATAACGCTGTGACCGTATCTGTATGCCCGTACTCAGCTGCTGCTATTACTGCGGTGTAGCCATTCACGTTCGCGTTTTCTATGTTAGCTCCTGCACCTAATAACGCTGTGACCGCATCCGTATGACCGTTAACAGCTGCTACCATTACTGCGGTGTGTCCATCACGTTTCGCGTGTTCTATGTTAGCGCCCGCACCTAATAACGCTGTGACCGTATCCGTATGACCGCTACCAGCTGCTACCATTACTGCGGTGCTGCCTTTCACGTTCGCGTGTTCTATGTTAGCGCCTGCACCTAATAACGCTGTGACCGTATCCGTATGACCGTTAACAGCTGCCAGCATTACTGCTGTGTAGCCAGCATCGCCAGCGTGTTCAATGTTAGCGCCCGCACCTAATAACGCTGTGACCGTATCTGTATGACCGTTAACAGATGCTACCATTACTGCGGTGTAGCCATTAGGTTTCGCGTGTTCTATGTTAGCGCCCGCACCTAATAACGCTGTGACCGTATCCGTATGACCTCTAACAGCTGCTGCTATTACTGCGGTGCTGCCATTCACGTTCTCGTGTTCTATGTTTGCGCCTGCACCTAATAACGCTGTGACCGTATCCGTATTACCGCTAACAGCTGCTGATAGTACTGCGGTGTCGCCATTCACGTTCGCGTGATCTATGTTAGCGCCTGCATCTAATAACGCTGTGACAGTATTCGTATGACCATTAACAGCTGCTGCTGTTACTGCTGTGTAGCCATCATCGTTCGCGTGTTCTATGTTAGCGCCCGCACCTAATAACGCTGTGACAGTATCCGTATGACCATTAACAGCTGCTGCTGTTACTGCGGTGTAGCCATCATCGTTCGCGTGTTCTATGTTAGCGCCCGCACCTAATAACGCTGTGACAGTATCCGTATGACCATTAACAGCTGCTGCTGTTACTGCGGTGTTGCCGTCATCGTTCGCGTGTTCTATGTTAGCGCCCGCACTTAATAACGCTGAGACCGTATCCGTATGACCTTTAGCAGCTGCTACCATTGCTGCGGTCCAGCCGTTTACGTTCGCGTGTTCTATGTTAGCGCCTGCACCTAATAAAGCTGTGACCGTATCTGTATGACCGATACCAGCTTCTGCTAGTAAGATGTCACCTGTGGGTGACGCTGGTAGGTCTATTCTCGTCGATGGTCTCTCGGTCGTCTTCCTAACTGCCTTGGATTGATTGTTGCCCATATTGATAGTAATATATTGTGCTTTGATTCTATCCGCTTTTCGATACTTGAAATCTGGAGAAAAAAAACATTTTATCTCTCGTAATTAGAAGAAGTTTTAAATTTGTTTCCTTCTCACACTGTACGCCAGCATGCGGCTGCGTTTGATTACGGAATGCACGTGTAAAAACATTAACACCTAGTCATGACATACACGTGACAAATCTGAACTAAAACGATGATAATTATCCGTGTATTTATAAAAGGGTTTAATTTCATAGCTACGAAGATTTAATAGATGTGAATATTTAATGTGGGAAAAATATGCTTGTAATATTTTTTTATGGAAAATCGAAAATGGCGTCAGAACGATTGCAAATCGGACATGATTTAACAAGAGCAAACTTACTGTTTCTCTATCGTATTTCAGGCACGTGTAGCGGTAGCTGACGACCCCTGACGATGCTGATCACTGTCCTCACACCTGAGAAAACAATACACCTGATGTGACACTCGATCGTGTGAAACTGATGAACTAAAATCATATATATATATATATATATAATATAAATTTATTAATAATATACAGGTACATACACAAATGTAATTTTAATCGGAAAAATTTACGATTGGAAGCATTAAAGCCGCAATATGAGGATCTACACGTAATTTCTCCAGTACTAGACTAGCAAAATACTTCGTGTCATGAAGAATCACACTACCTTATGACAAAATAAACTCTAGTTCCTCTCATTTCACTGCGCGTTGTCTTAGAAAATACCTCCAATGTTGTTCAAATTCTCCGATGTTGTTGACACTTTCGCGTTGCTCTGCCAAGCAACCGTACAGCGGGTGCAGCAAAGATAAAAACATGTGACATCATCTAACCGATTCGGGGCGAAATTGCTTGGCAAACAATTCGGCGTTGGCGCCAGATTAAGAGATTTCGCAACTCTTTCTTGTGGGTTTTAAGCAAACATGCAGCGAAATGGGAGGAACTAGAGTTTATTTTACCATAAGGTAGTGTGATTATGCATGTCACGAAGTATTTGCTAGTCTAGTACTGGAGATATTAGCGTGTAGATGCGCATATTGCGGCTTTAAATTAATATTTTGGTAAAAACTAATCTTACGTGGGGCGCTTCTAGTGCGTCACTGCCGACGTCTCCTGAATCGTCTGCTGCCGTTTGGCACTGTCTAAAAATATTAAAAAATCACACATCTCAGCGTAGCTACTTCTCTACTATCGGTGCCTAAAAGCATCATATATTTATATTCTAACATTCGCATACGACGAGTAGATTTCTTTTCGCCAACATTAATATACAACCGTATAGATTTAAGAGTAAACAGTGTAGCAGCGTGTTGATTCAGTCACGGCGGCTGCATACAACAGGCACTCGCGCCATTTTAATAATAAAATGATAGCTAATAAACACAAAGTTTGTCCTTAGTATCGAAACTTCAATGTTGATGTTTACTCTCTATCGTCTAAAAATGCTTTTAAATGCCGTCAGCAATCTTAGCGCAAACGCACGCCTATGTGCACAGAGACAATAGATTATGTATCACACACACGCACGCACACACGCGCACGCACTCACACACGCGCACGCACGCACACACACACACACACACACACACACACACACACACACACACACACACACACACTCGCACGCGCGCACACACACACACACACACACACGTGTACAAACTCACCGGGCCTGGGGTTTGTCACACACTTTAGTTATCTGTGCTGGAATCCATGTGTGGGATTCTTTGTCTAGAAATCGAACGTTTTGTCCTATGAGGAGTGGTCGGAGTTCTTGCTTGTTTCCAGCCGCATCATAACTCCTCCTCATTCGTTCCCTACGTTGCTCCAGGAGTTCCTGGTTCCGTTGTCCCTTGTACGTTGTGTTGGAATCTAGGTTAGCTGGGAGTCGCGTTCGGACCTGCCGACCAAACAACATTTCGGCTGGGGAGGGGAGATGGGCGTCTATTGGAGTGCTTCTCAGATTCAGTAGAGCAGCTGCTGAGCTTTCCCCTGTTGCCTGTGTCTTTCTTATGATTCCTTTTTTTGTTTGGACCATTCTTTCTACCAGACCATTTGACTGGGGGTATCGTGGTGAGGAAGTAGTGTGCGTTATTCCCCATTCTTTGCACATCTGCTGAAACGCTGCACTAACAAATTGTGGGCCAACCAGTGTGGGTGAATTCTTTCACTTTCTGCAGGACAGGATCTTGAGTGGTCTCTTTATGTAGAGCTTGTTGCTTGAGGATCCCAAAATGGAGCAAATCAATGCCCAACGTGTCCTCAACTTCATCCAGTAGTACCCACTCTACATGGACATCAAGTGGGACATCTTCTGTGCGCAGTGGATTAGGCAACCTGCTGAGCTTATCAGAAATTATCATCTCTGTTCCTGGGCGATGTTCAATGGTGAAGTTGTACCCTTGGATTTTTACAAAAAGCCTTTGTAGTCGGGGCGGGGCACTCGTGAGTGGCTTGGCGCATATTGTCACTAGGGGTTTGTGGTCCGTCAACACCTTGAAGTCTCTTTCAAATAGGTAAGTATGGAATCTAGTAATCCCGAATACGAGTCCCAGCGTCTCCCTCTCAATATTGGAGTATTGAGCTTGGCAAGGCGAGAGACTTTTTGAGGCATATGCCACAGGCTTTCCTTGCTGTGATAGGCATGTTCCTAACCCTTTCGATAAGGCGTCTACATCAAGGGTGACAGGTGTCTCAGGATCATAGTACTTCAGCGAGCTGTCCTGCTGAATTGCTTTCCTTAGTTGCCAGTATGCTTCCTGGTGGTCTTCTTGCCACAGAAACGGAACATCTTTCTTTAATAGATCTCGCAAGATAGCGACCTGATCTGCATAATTAGGGATGTAGGAAGACAAGAAGTTCATCATGCCCAGAAACCTCTGGAGATCCTCCTTGTTCTGTGGGGTAGGCATTGCGTGGATGTATTTGACCTTGCAGGGATCTGGACTGATTCCAGCTTCCGAGTAGATCCGAAGAAATTGATCGATTTTGCTTTCACCACGCATTTGCTGCTGTTTAACACTAGTCCCTCCGTTGCTGCTGTCTCAAACAGTTTCAATAGGTTGCGGTCATCGTCTGCTTCTGTACTACCCATCACGACGACATCATCTGCGATGCACACCCAACCCTGGACTTTCCCTATTATATTATCTATTCTTTGTTGGAAAACATCCTGGCTTGTGGAAAGCCCAAAGGGTAGACACAGAAAACAGTATCTGCCGAATGGAGAACGAAACGTGGTCAGTTATTGCGAGTCCTCACTAAGATGCACGGACCAATAGTCTGACTTGGCGTCTAGCTTGGTGAAATACTTCCCGTTTACGAACTCTGGGTTAACTTCTTCTAGTGTCTGGATCTTGTGGGGGCATCGCTTGTGGGGGCATGAGATTCTCATTCAAACGCTTTTGGTCTAGGCATACCCGAATGGATCCATCTTTCTTGATCGATGTTGTGATGGAACTGCACCAGTCAGTGTGATGTGTGACCTTACGGATTACTCCTTGGTCCTCCATCTTATCGAGCTCTGCTCTTAGCTTGTCTTTAATGTGTATGCTGCACTTCCGGGGAGCATCGATGTGCGGCGTGGCATCTTTCTTCAACAGAAGATTGGCCGGTTCCTTGAAATCACCTATCCGGTCAAACTGTTGTGGCCACCGTTCCACGAGATCCGTAACCGTCTAAATGCTTTGGACCTGGTCATGTATGTATTCTAGCGGCTTGTCATCCTTCGTCACAGTATGGATGGTGACGACACTCAGAGCCTTGCTGCCTGGTAGGCCTAGGATCGCAGGTCCAGCTACCTCAACCACAAAGAACTCCTGTTTGGTCTATGTAGAGTCCTTGTATAGGCACATGGGATCAATGGAACCGATGCAAGGGATGTTGGATCCATTGTACGCAGTAAGCTGTACTTGTCGTGGTCTCACAATAGAGCGCCATTGTACCTTGGGGTACATTTCATGTATGATACGGAGGGGGAGTGTGTTGTCACCTGCCCCAGTATCTACTTTTACTTGCAGGCGATGTTATCCAACCTTGGATGGACAGGTGATGCTCAGAACTGTGAAGGCTTCCGTACTCTCCCCTGCCTTGGTGTCCATGCTCGAAATAATTATGGAGCTGAAAATTTGAGAGAAGCCCTCCTCCCCGTGGTCAGCAATTACTTGGTGCTCTTCTACAAACATGGCGTCGACTTTCTCTTGTCTCGGTCCACGCCTGCAGGAGGGGATAGGAGTCCTATCCGACTTCGATCTGCAGCACTTGGCCCAATGCACCCTTTTTCCACAGTGCTTGCAGGTATCATGATATACAGGACACTGTCTGGGAGGATGGTGCAGTCCGCAGAAACCGCATTGCTTGCAATCACTTGTCCTCGGTCTCCCTCCCTTGTTTGGCCCCAGTGGGTTCCTACGGATTGCGTCGATATTCGACACTGGTGAGAGGTCTGCCAGACACTGTTTCCCAGCAACAATAGCTTCATACTGCCTGCCTAGGGTAACCACGTCTGTAAGGGCATAGCCCGCCGGTTTCTGCAATAACTCGCGCTGCATGCCATCATAATGTGTGGATGCAATCACGAGTTCTACTATGCGTTCATTGAGCTCCTCTTTAGAGAAATCACACTGGCGGCTTTTGTCCCTGCAACGCGTTACAAACTTATCGATTGTCTCTTCAGGGTGCTGCCTGTACCTCATGAGCTCAAAGCGATGGATGCGGAAATTGATGTTGACTCTCAACTGCTTGTCAAAGTAGTCCCAAACCAGTTCCGGATTGTCTTGGTCTGTTTCACTAAGACCTGATGCATTGAGGCGTCTCAACCCCTCTGTCCCTAGAGCAATCTTTATCTTCGTTGCTTTCTTTACCTCATTTGTAATGTCTAAGTCTTTTAAACACAGCTCCATACGCTGTCTAAAAAGAGAGAACCCATTTGCCAGGTCTGGCATCTGCCAACTCATTTCCGGTAGGCGTGCCATGTTACGACTATCCTCGATTCTCAACTCGAGTAAACAAATGGTCTTTCTAGAGACTGATGAAAATATCTAACGGTCTCAACACTAAAACCAAACAGTCGTCTCAGTAGTGTTACCGCACCGCAGCCTGACTCAAAAATACGCGATTGCCAATATAGACTCTGTGTGAGATACAACACTGTATGTCTGCACCTATCACATGCAGGTACATTGCAATTTTATTCAGAATCGCAAACACCAGTAAATATGCATCCTATCTATACCGTGTGTCATTACTACACGCATGGACCTACAGCATATTAGCATACATTAAAATTATACACTTCGCTTGATTCGGTCTATACCCGTCGAGTCTATTTATAAACCTCCCTATTCGCGGGATTGATACAATCTTCAGCGTGCTGCTTGTATATAAAAACTCTAACACACATACTAAACCGGGACCGCTCGTTTTACTGGCTATGGTATTCTGATGCTACAAATACAGGCTATATATATATTAACAATACCGTTCTTCTTTAACTCTTAGTTAACTTTAATGATATATTTTGCTGAATATATCATTTCGTTTAATCCAATCCCCCAGACCCCTGAAATTCATCGAGGCAAAATTTATATGCTCACCCATTTTCTAATAAGACTAAGTATGGAGTAGGTCCATGAAAGTCAAAGAGATTGAATGAGTACATGGTACACCTACAATTGTCATAATACTTATATATCATGTGACTTGAAAATAAAGGTTGGGACTAACAAACATATAAACAAACGGTCGACAAAACATGACACACAAACATATGGGTGCATGTGTATACTTCCCTGGGCAGGGCTTCCTCAACAGGTGCATCCCTGTGTGATAGAAAAACACATGTACAAAACACCGCAAACATGCAAAAACTTCCAGTAGGGTGCATCAAGGATAGATGACAGACAAGCCGCAGCTCCTGTTTACAGATATCTATCTGAAAATGTGTTGACTGTCAACTATGAATTAATTTTTTACTATTTCCATCATCACACTGCTCCAAAACCATATATAATCAGTGACCCGCTCATATACACACACCTACACACGTCTTCGCGCACGCACGCACGAACGCACACACACACCACACGCACTATGATTGCACAATTCGAAACCCTGACAAACACGTGTGTGGCTGTACTTGTCGCATGACTGAGTCTGGAAAGTGGAACGTCAAGATTGTAATATCACACTGCATGCACTCGCTGCCATAGTTGTCAGTAGCGTGACCTTAGCCCTGCACTAATAGATGCTTCCTACGAAGTGAGATTACTCTAAGGCCCGAGTCGTAAATGTAACTAGCCGCCTAACAAATGTGTAAACAAATACAATTGACAGGTAAAGTAGAACCAAGTACAGTAAAACAATGTACTGGCAGGTGCTTGCTAGATGGGATGGAGAAAACGTTAAAACGAGGCGTGCATGTAATCAGCTGTTCTGCGCACCGATATCTAAGCAATACACATGGTAATAGATAGTTATATTTATAACCACACACATACTTATAGAATATTATAGAATATGCCTAGTACCGTCCCTTTAGTAGACTCACAATGAGACAGTAGGCACGATAATTTCTATACTACAGGCAACTTGCACCATGATTATGTCATTCTCTTCCAGGGTTGAGTGGAATGTTCTCTCGTTTCTATCCAAATGTCTGCTACTTTCTCTCTCACACGGGCTTGAAGACCGCTTTTTCTCATCTTGTAGGCCTCATGTGCTAGCTCACCTCTTCTTTTCTTTAGTTCGGGGGCAGATCCGTCCTCACGCTCAACTTCGTGCCTTTCAGGTTTTTGCCCGCTCGGAGAAAAGCCTCTCGTTCTGACCAGTACAGGAGTACCACAATGATGGTTGCCGGACCTTTGTCGCGTCGCTGTAATCGGTGCGCATTCCTGATGGCGATATTGTCGACAAATTGTTGTTCTGATTTTAAGTTCTCGTGCGCAAATCGGTGATCTTTGATCGTCTCGGCAGGTGTGGTGTCAGGACCTTCTACTTCGTATAACAGGAGGTTTGAGTCGTCAGAAGCGATTTTCTCAAACCCGCCATTTCCTCTCTCAGCGACTCTATGGTTTTACGGTCATTTTCTTGCTCGGTCTTGATGTTTTCCACGTCAAATTCAACAGTTTCAATTTTCCGCGCTAGAATTTTACATTCACCTCTGCGAAGCCTATCTTTATATCCTTAGAGAGGCTGACAAGTAGCTTGTAAATATCATTGTTTGTTGTTTTCGCGGCCATCTTGGTTGGCTTAGGTCGATCGCTTTTGTCGACGCTGACCAGTTCTGTCGAAATGCTTTCTGACTCACTATTTCGGGCGCTCCGACGTGTGAAATATGTATTGATAGTATCCGGTTTACCTTCTGATTCTTTCTTCGACATTGAGTTACAGTGTGGATAATTATTTCATTCAACTTTAGTAAAAAAATGCAGGAGTCGAGGCCGCTACGTGTCCGTTCACCTCGGCGCCATATACCGCTCACCCACCACGCACACACACACACACACATACACACACACACACACACACACACACACACACACACAAACACACACACTCTCACACAGACACACACACATATATACACACGCACGCGCACACACGCACACACACAAATACGCACATACACACACACACACACACACACACACACACACACACACACACACTCACACACACACACACACACACACACACACACACACACACAC
>NW_014578364.1:37610-39911 GCF_000485595.1 Priapulus caudatus
ACGTAGATGGAGATAGAGGTATGGGAGAGAGACGTAGATGGAGATAGAAGTATGGGAGAGAGACTGGGACTGCGCCACTGGCGGCGAACGGACGTGTTTACGAGGAGCTCCGCTACACGAAGCGCTCAATCCCCTGTATATATCATATATCCGCGTGATACAGCCAAGTGAAAATATCTACGAAGCACATCAATCAAAACGGAAGTATCGTTCTTATATAAACAACACATAAGCAACAAATATAGCGCAACTACTTAGATAACGTATATAGATCAGATTAGAGTGAAAGCCGAAAGAGGGCGGCCATATTTGTTTTGATTCATTTTGGCGGGAAAAGGATACTGATAGATTCATAGATTGATAGATTCATATAGGCCCTATTGATAGATTGATTCATAGATTGACCGATTCATAGATTGACCGATTCATAGATTGACCGATTCATAGATTGATACATTCATAGATTGAACTGTACTATTATTACTAATACTATTATTAATTACACTAAAATATTTACATAAGGTTATTCGCTAACAACCTCGCGGCGAACAGAAATATACAGGATACCCAAATATGAAAGGAAGTATTTTTATCATCTAAAATAACTATTAATCATAACTTAGCTGTGACAGGAGAGTACGTGATCCACAACCATTAAAACAAAGAGAAACTATAGTAGTCTATTTCAACAAACCTCAACTAGTACTAAACTCTGGCCACTGTAAGAACTATGACGTAGACTAGGAAAAACATACAGAATATTATATCCACAAACATAATGGGGCCAAAAAAGAAATTAGATAGAAAAATAAATAACTTCGGGAGTAGGTGGGCCCAATGCAACACATGTAAAAGATGGGGTATATGGAAAAACATCAGCGAGAGCGATGATATGCCTGAGGATAACGAATATGACAGCACCCTTTGTAAGTTTCAGGGGCAGTGGAAGAAAGAGAAGGAGACCCTCACCGAAGAGATCATCGCACGCAGGGAGGAGGTAGCGACCATACGGAGCCGGGAGGAACAGCAGGGAAGCCACCTCGCATTGGATCTACCATCGAACATCGTGGTCCAACAGCATGAAGGAGCAACCGCAGCTAAAGTGAAAAAACAACCCCACCACAAGCACACATAACAGCAACAGAAGACAACATACCGAAGATGACACATCACCATCGAATCCTACACCCAATAGTCATCCACCACACCACAAGGGACCTCATCATAGAATCATCAAGCACAGTATACATCAAACCACACCACATAGGAAAGCAGACACAAGTACACTCTTACAGAAGACTCGACTTTAAAGAAGCAAATAACCTAATTCCCAAATACAGATCTACAAAACTGAACCCAGTCACCCAAGTCTTAGGAATCAACGACATTAGAAACTACATATCCAAAGAAACAAATAAAGACGATATCATTCGAATCATCAAAGGAGACCTTCACAAAACCACCAACTTAGTCAAGGAGTACCTCAACCTCCTGAACCTATACGTCACTGAAATCATCGGGAAAACCTACACCCGGGAGCAAAACACCACGATAAGGACAAAATTAATAGAACAGTCAAAATCCTAAATACAAAGATCAGACTATGGAGCACTCAGATGGACTTCATCACCATTCCAACTGAAGCAGACTTCACACTGCCCATTCTACACCAGCTAGACCCAAGAGGACTCTTAGCAAGAGACGGCCTTCACCTGAGCAGGACTGGAATAGTAAAACTGACAGACTGCATAATAAGAACAACATCATCGCATACATGACATCCCCAAAAATGGCAGAACACCCGCAGATTTTACGCTGAGGTGGCTACTCAAATTAGAAAACACACACAATGGACTCAACCAAGGAGATGCCCCATTTAATCTACGAGTAGAGGCAGTTTCCCACCTTAACAATCTACACCACGGCGACCAGCCCTATTACCAACACCACCGGGACATCCACTACTGATGAATCCAACACACTCAGCAGGCAGAAAGAGGAGTGACGCAGAAGCATGCTTCCAAGGGACCATACGCCACCTACTGATCTACTGCTTCCCAGCTCACCAAGTATGGCCACCAACAGGACCACAGGGGCGGATCCAGAGGGGGGGAGGGTCGAGGGGATCCGGACCCCCCTTTTTACCACAAAAAAGAAAAAAAAGAATACACACGCACGCACGCACGCACGCACGCACGCACGCACGCACACACACACACACACACACACACACACACACACACACACACAGGCATGCGATTAGTGATACGGATCTTTCTGTGGATGTTCAGAAATATAATT
>NW_014578364.1:39921-41913 GCF_000485595.1 Priapulus caudatus
CTCTTATATTGTATCCATAAAAAATCTTGTCTAGCGCTAGTTTTTCTGATAAAGATTTACTTATATATATATGTAAATTCGTTATAAAAACCGAGAAATAGGCAAAGAGGGGTCCGCAGGCGTCCGTGGGACCGGATCTGATAAATTTTTGCATTCTAGACATCAAAATTACTGCTTAGATGCTCTCAGAATGCACCAATTTTTAAACAAAATCTTGGGGGAGGTCCCCCAAACCCCCCTAAGTGGCCTTCGGCAGCTTTTTAAAACACCAGAAAATGTAAGCAGGAAAAAGTGCCCTTTATTTTTTCTTGGACACCCCCTTTTCAAAAATCCTGGATCCGCCCCTGGACCACAGGTACATTAACCTCTCTAAAATATGCTCATGTCTATGTTCAGTATTATATTTCCGACAACTGTTTACTACTTATGCAAGATGCCATCTGAGCCTAATATTCATTTCTTACTCATAGTTACCCAGCTATTATTAGTTATCGCAGGGCTAGAACAAAACCCCGGACCAGAACACAAGCAAATGAATGCAGCAGACGATATACAAACATATCTGTCATCATACACCAAAAATATCAAATTCATGCACATAAACATTCAAAGCTTGGTTAAAAAACAAGAAAAACTAAAGGACACATTAAAAGGTCTTAATAATACAGTGATTGGTTTAACTGAAACATGGCTAACTAAAAACATATCCACTCAATCGCTATCCTTGCCGAATTATACATTATACAGACGAGACAGGGCAGTGTCAAAAAGGGGTGGGGGAGTTGCACTGTACATTCCAGATCATATTAAGGCTAAAGAACTCAAGGCCATAAAAACAAATAAAATTTAATCAATATGGTATGAAATAGCAGGTTTAATAATAGGAATCGTCTACAGACCACCAAGTCAAAAAATTGATTACTTTCTCCAACATTTCGAAACAGAGATTGAGAATGCCACAAATGTAAATAAAAAAAGTCATGATAATGGGTGATTACAATATAAACCTATTGAACCCATGCAATCAGCTGTGATTACAACAAATACATAGACTTGCTAGAAAAATATTGTATCACCAGTCTCAATAAAACTATACCTACCAGATATGACAGGTCATCAGCGACCCTAATAGACCATTAACTAATTCAAAAAGATGCAGAATATTATTATCTCCTATAAGTCATTCCCCTGTGATTATTCAGATCATGACTTTATTACCAATCACTGACATAAAAACAAAGCAGGACCCCCAAAGTGAATGGATTATGACAAGAGATATATAAAAAAACATAACAGCAGAACACTTCATATCAAACCTACAAAAATGAATTAGGAATGAATCTACAAAACTACAGATATCAACAATCAAGTGGCTATACTCGTTTACAATATACAATACTGTCTAGATATACATGCTCCAATGCGACACATTAAAAAACTATGGGCGCCAATGAAAAAGAACACAAAAGACACCACCTGGTTCAATCCAAAACTACGCAGTCTACAGGCGCAGAAAAAAAGAGCGCATAAAAAACATATTAAAAGCATGAAACAATTAAGAAGATTATGTTGACAAAAAGAATTAGAAATCGATTTAATAACCTTAATTCCAAGGCAAAAAACAAATATTACAAAAACAAAAGTAATGAGGCAAAAGCACTAAAAGATAAATAGAAACTCATTAATGAAACGCTAAACAGATGTGGAAATAAAAAGAGCTATGTAGGCCCCTACATGAAATCAAATCTAATAACATTATCACCACAGACTTAAAAGACATAGCCAACATATTAAATTTTAAATTCTTAGACATGGGTAAATTTAGTAACCCCATACCTCCACTATCTACAGAACATAAAAAATTGCTCAAGTCCGCATATACTAACACATCATTCTCATTCCAAGCTGTTAGTGAAGTGACAATATTTAACATTTTACGGCAAATTAACTCGAAAAAGTCGTCTGGACCTTCAGAAATACCTATGCATGCCA